>NC_056725.1:86451827-86556827 GCF_019279795.1 Protopterus annectens
TTTGAGTATAAAGTATGTGAATAAGTGCATAAAAATACTAAAATTGGGGGGTTGTAAATGGTTTAAGTGAAGAAATATAAAAAAGGGTCCAATGAGTAGTATTTTGTTTGCAACAGCAATGAATAGTGTAATAAGAGGAATAAATGAAGAAAGAGTAGGTATGTACAGGAAATGGGTTTGATATATCCTGTTATGACTTGTGCTGATATAATTTTAATAGCTTAAAATGGAGACGAAATTAAAAAAGATGATTGTAAACATGGTTGAGCAATTGCAAGAAGTGGGACTAAGAATAAAGACAAATGTAAATGTTTGGGAGATAAGGAGTTGGAAGAAATACAGTTTTGAAAAGAAAAAAAAATATCAGTATTAGGAATTGTTTTTAGAGAATGATATATTGAAGGATCAGTGAGAGATGATTTTAAGAGAGTTAAAAGGACTTAGCATTATGTGGAACATGTATAGATTGTCTTTTAATAAAAAAAGCACCTTTGATAAGCACAATTTGAATTGGGAAATGATTGCATATAGCCAATGTGTATATATATATATATATATATATATATATATATATATATATATATATATATATATAAGATACCTTGAGAATTGGAGAAACACCTTATTAGATTTATATTTCAAATTATATGGTGGTCCAGATAAATCCAATAAAAAGAGGGATGTCCTATATGGAAAAGGAGAAAGGAGGTTTAGGTTTACTGAACCCAATAGTATATGGAGCTTGATTAAATGTATATAAGGTCTTGGGATGAATAAATGGAAAAGAGAATAAGCTGTTAATAAATGTATTTAAGTAGAAATATAAACAAGAATAGACCATAATAAAAAAATAAAATGGAGAAAGAATGGAGAAATGAGGATATTAGAAGGTATCAAAAATTTAAATTGTGGAAATAGAAGGAATAGAAAACATGAGATATGGTATAAGAATATAATGTTGCAAAATTCATGGGAACGTTTAAAAGAAGAAAAAATAAAGGCTATAAAGCAAAGAAATAAAAGGTTTAAGAAGAATATTGAATGTCAAGATTTCTTATGTAGGTTGCAAATTAATAAGTTGCCAGTTAAGGGAAATATGACTTAAATGAAAGAATGTCTTTTTTGTGGAGAGTTAGAAACAACAGAACATGTTTTCTTAACATGTAAAAGGGTTATAAATTTATAGGAGAACTTGACAGAAAATAGTTTAAAGATTATAATCAGGTAAATATACATATGATTGAATGTTTTTTATGGGAAATTTATACTGATTTAGATAAAAATGTTTTGTATTATGTGGACAATTTGAAATGAGAGATTGAATGCGATTATGTTCAATGGAAAGTGGATGTTGCAACATAATAAGGAAAATTAAGTGGTGGTTGTGGAAAGAGTGAGGGGGGGGCTCTATACATACGTAACAAGATTTTTAATAATGAAGGAATATAATGTAACTTTATTTTTCTTGTAAATATGTAAAATGTAAATAGTTGTATAAATAAAGAACCCTGACGCTTTTTAACAAGTGTCATTGGATCTTTTATATCCATCTGAGCTACTACCAAATCAATCAGGTGGGTTGTCAGTTTAACACCTCATCTGAAGGACAACCCACTCAGGATTGCAGCACCCCCAAATGCTGCACTGCAGTGTCAGTAATCCAATCACCGGGAGTGGGAATAGAACCCACAGCCTTCTGGTCTTCCAGCACCAAAGTTGGGTGTGCTGCCTTTTACACCACTAACACTGCTTTACTGGACATTGTAGTAAGTTGTCAATGCTGTTTCTGCTTCATGGTTTCACTTTCTGCTCTACTGGTAATGTAGGTCTCTAATTTTCCATCTTTTCATTATTTCCAAATAATGTGCATTATGATTAGCATGTTCGTCAGTTGAATCGGTCATGAATAAAATTCACCCACACAGAACATTTGAGCTTGCACCCATTTTCACAGGGTTTACTTTTGAATGCTCAGTATCTCTGGGGTCTTCTCTGTACTGTCACTATTCAGTAACAGGTGCTCCAGTAAAGATGCAGAGGCCAAACAAATGATGCATCACAACAGTACACTAATCTGGAAGACAACTGTTTAAAGATAAAAGATCACATATCACAGTGAATGCACTACCATTATGGTTGCCAGGATATTTTAAAATATGCTATCTGTAAACATATTGCAACATACAACTTGTATTTACCAGGCTGTGGAATTGTTGATTCATCTTTGGGACTAAATAGAAATTCCTTAAGATTCCAACAGCAGAATAAGTTATTTTTTTATGCTTATTTCATTGAATTGTACTTCGTTAACTTTTATTGTACTATACAGCTAATCTACTGCATTTTGCACTGTTATAAAGCTTTTTTTACTGTCTCACTGCATTTATCTACTGTTTTAACTGTATTTTTCCTTGCTAGATACTGTCACTACTCGAATTGCATTTTTACTGAATTACTTAACTGTAAACTGCTTTTTCATACTGAGAGTTCTATTTTCTGTTTGAGTGCTATATCTGTGCTTTTCTGTGCATTTGTGCTTTTTAATGAGATTTCTGTGTTCTAGTCAGGTATCATATAACTGATTTTTTTGCAGTTAAAAGCATTCTCTAAAGTCTCCTTGCATCTTTATCTGTTTAAAACTTTCATTTAGTGGCTACAGCTGGTAGCTCTAATCGTTTCTCACCCACTCTCCCTATTGATGTCTTGCTCTTATACTTGGCGGCTTTGCAGTTGCCCGCCCATACTGTAAATTTGATCTGGGCCACTCCTCCCAATCTAGTGTCATTAGCTTATTCTACCTAATACAGAGAGAACATTTGAGAAGGCCAACCCACTTAGGCTCTTAACCTTGAATTATCTTCTGTTCCTGCTTTCTCATTTTCCACTTTACTAAAAAAAAAAAAAATCTAAGCTTGTTTCCTGCTTTTCTGGTAAATAGTCTTGTCCAGATACAGATCTGTTGTATTCAGGACTGTTTGTAAGCTCCTGAGCTCCCCAAGTCTTTTTGTGTTTGAGGGAAATCTAGCTTATCAGTGGAAGTGGTAAGCACTAGGTAGCCTATCTACCACATAAGGAGTGGTTTCTGGCCCAGAAATTGTAGTTGTTTGCCGTTTGGGCAGTTTTTCCATCTCTCTCAACTTTCTGATTTAAAAGCCTGCATTTGCACTTGTTTCCCCACTTTCCTGTAACTAGTCTAGTCCAGATACAAATTTGCTGTATCCAGGACTGGCTTTAAGCTTCTGAGGTCCCCAAGCCTTTCTGTGTTGGAGGTAAGCCTTCTAGTTTTTCAGTGGGAGTGGTAAGCACTAAGTAACCTATCTATCACAAGAGGAGTGGTTTCTGGCCCAGAAATTTTGGTTTATTGGCAGTTTGGGCAGTTTTTTTCACCTCTTTCAACATTCTGGTTTAAAAGCCTGTGTTTGCACTTGTTTCTCTCCTTTCCTGTAACTAGTCTAGTCCAAATTCAAACTTACTGTATCCAGGACTGTTTGTAAGCTCCTGAGTGGTGCTAAAGTCTGTTCTTCAGTTTGTCCCTTAGATCTACTAGTTCTTTCCTCTCCTCCACTTATACTAGCTTATTAGTCTAGCACTTTACCAGACTTCTTGTAGCAATTATAGCACACAAAAGTGCTACCAGCAGTAAATGTTCTACAAGGAAACAGATCCAGTACTTATTGTCAATGCCCGCCCCTCCAGGCATGTCTAAAGGTCAGTTTCCTGCGCTTTCTCCTATTAACCTGGTGAACTTGGGCATCCTGAGGCAATGTAGCAACTGCTTCATGTACACAGACAATCTTCTCCTCTTACCTCCCAACACTCAGATTTGAGAGAGATGCACTTATATATCCAAATTGGAAGCCATGCACTCTCCAGCCAAGACTGGGATAGCTGTTCAAGAGCAGAAGGTCAACACTTGCACCACACCACATGGAGCACACAGCCCTCCAGAACACACACCAGCACTGCATTCACGTAAAAACACAAACCGCACAACCACCTTCATGGAGACTCTCAATAAAAATCTACCCAAGCAGCAGAGACCTCCAAGGCAGAAACACACTCGGCCACAACACAACACTAATCACGAGATACATAACTCTCCTAAACAGTGTGCCACTCAACCAAAGCCCCTAAGGCAAAACAGCAAGCCCAACACACTAGTCATAGGTGACTCAATAGTGAGGCACACCGATGTCCCACTCACTGGGTTGAATAAGGAGAAAGTAACAGTCAGCTGCCTGTCAGGTGCCAGGATCCATCACATAAAGCACACACTCTGGTCCCTCCACAACAGGTACAAAAATGACTCTGTCATTGTACATGTGGGTGTCAATGATCTGAGACGTGCCTCCCTGGACTACATGAAAAGGACATGGAGGAGCTCTCAGATTATGTATCCCAGGTGGGTATGACCCTAGTCCTGAGCAGCATCCTACCATCACCCAGAATTATACCATAGTACAAGCAGAAAATGATTGATTTCAACAAGTGGCTAAGTTTCTGGTGTCATTCTAATGGGATCCAGTATCTGTCTGCCTGGGATGACATGATTGACAGACCTCGATGCTTTGCCAGAGATGACCTGCACCTGTCACCCCTGGGTTTCTGGGTACTGGCCAAGGCTCTTGCCAACCCTGTAGAGCCTGTTTTAGGTGGTGTTCCAAAGACCAAATTACCACCGTAACAGCTACAAACAAATGCAATCTGAGGATCATGCTGCTCACTGCTAGAAGTCTAGATCTCAAAATGCACTCGCTCAAAGCACTCCTTAAAATGGAGAACATCGACATTTGTGCTGTAACAGAGACCTGATTCAAGGCAGCAGAAAGCACCATTGCACTACCAGGCTATAACTTATTCCACACCTTTCGGCCCCAGAACTTGGACTGAAGCTCCAAAGGTGGTGGTGTTTCCATGTTCATAAAGGATGTGCACAACCTCCAGACTGGTAGCCCAACATAATGCATCAGAGATACTTCAGGTGCAGCTAGCATTGGGAAAGACAACGATTCAGGTCATAGCCTGCTATAGGTCCCCAACCATGTCACAAGACTCACACTCCATGTTCCTAAGCACCTTGGAGAATATTAGGGTCCAACCTAACACTCTTCTTACTAGGCGACTTCAACTACCCCTCCATTAACTGGGAAAACTACTCGCATAGCAATACACTTTCTCGTGTACTAATACACTTGCCCAACATTTCCTGTAGTTCATTAATTCCAATTCCCTGGACCAGCTCATTTTTTACCCCACTAGAGGTAGCAACATCCTTGACCTGGTCATTACTAACATGGGCGACGGTTGCTCTACACCAGTAGTCAGCTTCTCCCTGGTTGGATCCGACCACAAACTAATCACCTTGGAAATCCACCCCCCCCCCCCCAAGAAAGGTAACCACCGTGAAAAAGTCCTCCAAAGCTTACTTTGGGCTCCTAAAAGCAGAAGTGGCAAACTTCATGGCACCCATGCAAGTGAAGAATAGTTGTATGACCTGCCGAATCATACACCAATGCACTGTACGAACACGTACACAAATTAATGGATCTCACCATACTCAGTAGAACCAAGACTCTCCTCCAAAAAAAGGAAGCCAATCTGGTGTTCCCCTGCCATAAACCAACTCTACAACAGAAGGAGGAAACTGATGCAGAATAAGGTGAATTCCCAAGACTGGAAAAACTCTCTTATCAGCCTCAACAAAAAGTTGAGATCCCTCATCAAATCCTCTACTGTCTGCTGCAATTCTGTTTTCATAGCTAGCTTTAAAGACAACCACAATGACTTCTATAGTTATGTAAAGAATCTCCATGGCAATACCCAGATTTTCTTTGAGCCTACTGCATGATGGTACCTCTTATACCGAGCCAACAGATATTGTTAAAACAGCACTGTCCAAGGCAGGCCAAAAATGCAGCTTCCATGAGACCTGACAGTATCCCTGGCTCTGTTCTACATGAACTACAGAGTGAACTGGTACCTCACCTGTGTGCCCTATTCAATCACAGCCTCACCTCAGGCTTTTTCCCTATCGAATGGCACACTGCTACAGTCATCCCTCTCCGCAAAGGAGGAGCAACTATAGACCCTGGGAACTATCGCCCCATTAGCCTGACAAGCCTGATATGCAAAGCTATGGAATGCATCATCATGGACCTAATCAACAAGGATATAGGGAATCTCCAAACTCTGGATCCCACACAGTTTGGTTTTGTGAAGGGTAGATCATGCCTGCTTGACTTGGTCAACTTCTTTGTGTCAGTCACCAGAGCTGTGAATGAAGGCAAGGTGGTTCATACAGCCTACCTTGATCTGGTCAAGGCTTTTGATACCATTCCCCATTCAGGAATCATAGAAAAACTCACTAAGCTAGGCATCAACCCCTATATCACTAGGTAGGTTGCAAACTGGCTCACAGATAGAACCCCCAGTGTGAAAGTAGCTGACTCCACATCAGACTGATGACTAGTCACGAGTGGAGTCCCATAGGGTACGGTCCTGGGTCCTCTCCTGTTTGGAATCTACTTCTCTGAAGTCCAGGCCAACATGAAGGGACTCTGGCTGGTAAAGTTCGCAGATGATTGGAAATTGGCATCTATTGTTAACTCACCAAGTGATGTTGACATCCTACAAAATGGCCTCACTGAGCCCAACAACTGGTGCCAGAACCATGGCTTTAAGCTCCATGCCAAAAAATGTGTCTTCATCCCCTTTGGAAAAAACCCATTTCCCATGAATTACCACATTGATGGTAGTTCACTGAACACAGAAGGCATTATAAGAGATCTGGGAACACATGTTGACAGCAACCTCTCTTTTGATCATCACATTGCCACTGTGGTCAGAAAGTCCTTTGTGGCACATCTCATTACTAAGGGTTTTGCATCCAGGAAGAAAGAGGTCATTGTCTCCCTCTACTCTTCCCTCATTAGGACAGTCATTGAGCACAACTGGCTAGGCTGGCAGCCTTCACATATTGGACCATATCTGAAACTATTTGAACAACCTTGTCTAAATAATACACTATGACTGTCAGCAACACAATACACTTAGCTGCTGCCTACAGGTATAAAGACATATACATGTACACACACACCACTATCTTCTGTAAAACACTTTATTACATATGTAAAAGTAACGCTCTCTTTAATGATACCGTACTACTAATGTACGCTCTTCTATGTATTCAGCCAACCCTTTCCACTATTTATTTCCTCTCTAGTCTCTTTCCGTAATAATCCCATCTCTCTAATACTAATCAGCTCTCTCTCTCTGTCCTTAATTTTCCATCTTGCACATTATTTTTCCTCATCTTATTCTATTATTCTGTCTATTTTGGCATTTGAATATTCTGTATTATTTTTCACCTCCATATATTAGAAATATAGTCAGTAGTTTAAATAACTATGTATTAGTTTACTTGACATAGGCTGTCCACTTCTGCAAAGTGGCTTTCTACTTGCAGTACCAATTGTATTCTTGATCATAACTAATACTAGCATTGTTTTGTAAATGTATTTCAATCTATATAGATTGGAGTATACCTTATATAAAGGTCATTAGAGCCCTGTCAAGTGTTTTATCTTTTGTGCGTTTTTCCTCCCTTTGTATATTATTACATATCAACTATTGCCAAATGTTATTTGTGTGTTTGTGGAGCCTTTCTCTCCAACTCAGTGTAAAATATTTAATCTTTTGTGAACATTTCTCACCTTGTATATACATTGTATCGACTGCTTTTAAATATTTTTGGATCTGCTGTGGAGCTTTTCTCCCTGGGTCCCCACTAAAAATGGGCCATTTGCTCAGTCGGACTTTCCCAGTTATGAAAGGATGAATAAAATAAATATGTATGGGAGTCTAAACAAACTAGGTGGAGAGAGTCATAGTTTCAGTGCCAAAGACTTCATATTCAAGCAAAATATATAATGTATGATATCCTTCTATTCATATGTTGCAGTATTCGTAACATGAGGGAGTCTGTCACCAGCTGACTTGTACGTCTGGCCAGTATACAAAAGTCTAGCACTACTGTAAGTAACGTCCCACAGAGAACAAATCCTACATCGGCCATAAATGGCATCTGGTACAAAGCAGACGTCTGCATGTACCAGAAGTTAGAACTTTTCTGCCACCTCTCAGATTGCCTGCACCGGTCGTTGGTCATCAGACAAGTTGCGAATCTTGTTCAGATAAGTGTCCCTTTGTTTTTGGCAACTGTGTTTTTTTGAGGTTACATATCAGCTAGGAAAGGCAAGTGTCAGTGTGGCAGGCAGATTCAACTTAAGGACACTCACGACCTTTGTCCATTTTGCCTAGGCCCTGACCCATGATCATACTACTTGCTCTGTTTGTAAGGCTTTTATTCCGAAGACCCTGCATAGCCAGTTAGTGTCTTTAAATTTATACCTTTAAAATTGGTGCCTTAAATGTCTCGCACATGATATGGAAGGTATGTTTGGGCCCTTTGGGTGAGCTGCAAACCAAGGCAGCCAAGAAATCTAGGTTTGATTTTACTCGCTGTTCCCTCTGATCTGGACAACTCTTCTGAGGCCAATGTTGGCCTGGAGACAATTCTGGAGTTTGTAGGAACTCCTAAAGGACCCTACCAGCACATCCTTGGGGGAAACGTAGGCATCCATCTAGGAAGTAGGGGAACCTTGGCTCATTGTAACTGAAGGCACATGTGGCATTCACAGATCATTGTGCGAGAAGATGTCCCTACCAGTATTGTGGAGTGTAAGCTGACATTGGGCCCATCCACCTTCCACCATATAGATGTTCCTAAAAAGAAGGAAATTGAAACTAAACATGTTTCTCCTTCCCATCAGGAATAACCAGCGGATTGGCAGGCCTTTTCAAAGCCCTTATAACCCTGAGGCAATCCTCAAATTTCTTTCTCCCTTCTCCCTCCATTCCTCCATCTACACCACAAAAGATTACTTCTGATGAGTTTTCTTCAGATAAAGAGGATTCTTCTGGGGACAAATCTTTGGCTCATTCAGCCCAAATTTCTTCTCCTTTGGGTTATGCTTCCCTAGAAGAAGAACCTAATGGCACTGATTCCCCTGAAGAGGATATCTCATTTGGGGAAACCATTCTTAAAATGAGGTCGTTTTTCAAATGGGATTCTTCTCGGGTGTCTGACATCCAAAAAAGGTACTATGACCCGTTGTAGATGGACTCCCCTTCCCCATCTGCCATACGTCCTGTTTTGCCAGCCTTCCCAAATGCCTTTGCTTCAGCTTCAAAGTGCCCTGATTCACAAACTCCTGCCCCCAAAAGGCTAGATAGATTTTATAAAGTGCTGGAGGATTCTAAATTTTTGTTCAAATGCTCCTGTGCAGACCCTGCAACCATTTTAGTATCTGCGGACAAGGCCTCCATGATGTTACCTTCCACTTCCCTGCTCCTCTCAGATAAGGAGAGTAAAGTTATGGAGGGGAATAGGAAAGAAGCTTTATACATCAGTTACTCTGGCTTTGGCTTTCAGGGCCATTAATTACCAGACCCATGTGGCCAAATATTCCTGGCTCTCCTCTCAGATGCTACTTTCTGAGCTCCCAGACTCTCCCACTAAGGCCAAGCTCTCCTCCATCCTTAGCTGCTCTGCTCAGGTTACATGGCCTTACATAAAGTGTAGCTATGATGCTGTGAAGAGGCTACTTCTGAGTCGGTTCTCAGGAGATATTCCTGACTTAGACTCCAACCTTTGCTTGATGACATTTAGGCAAAAATCATGGATGCCTCCCTGGACCAACAATGCATTATTTGGTGCCTGTGCTACAGAACTCTAAGTCTTTACAGGAGAAGGGCAAGGAGCTGTAAGACCTGAAACATATTTTTGTTTTCCCGGTGCCTAGGTTTCAGAGGAACTACCCTATCAAGACAACTTTTGTGAGGAAGTCTTCCAGGCCCAAGCCTTCAAATGGTAAGAGATATGCTAGGAAAAAGTTTTCTTCTGAATCTACCTCCTCAAGTCCTGCACAAAAACATCCCTTTCAGGCTAAGACAGGTAGTCAGTGACTACCCGCCTCCAGGACCACAAACATCTCTTTCCTTAACCTCTCTCTCTCTGCTTGGAAACAGATAACTCAGGACTCTTGGGTTCTATCAATCATCCTGCAAGGATACTTTATGGTGTGGAAGACTCCTTCTTTCAGGGTATTTCACAACCTCCACAACCACCAAAGGAAGATTTGGATCTCTTTCCCTAGGTTTTTTCCCACTCTTCTTTCTCAAGGCACCATTCAGGAGGTGCAGCCTTCCCAAGTAGGAAAAAGGTTCTACTCCAGGATGTTCCTGGTACCGAAGGGAGGATGGTCCTTGTAGACTCATTCTAGACCTGTCACATTTAAACACTTTCCTGAAGGTTCCCATCTTTTGAATTTTAACCTTGCCCACTCTTCTTTCTCTCATCCTTCCTCAGGCCTTTATGGTGTCACTGGACATCAAGGATGCCTATCTTTGTATTCCCATTCATCATTGGTTCAGGAAGTTTATTCATTTTGATTTTGCTTCCTCACATTTTCAATTCTGTGCCTTGCAGTATGGATTGTCTATGGCCCTGAGGGTTCCACAAAATGCTTAGCTCCTGTCAGTCTTCTGCAGGCTACAAGACACACAGATTTTTCCTTACCTTGGAAGATCTTCTATAGGCTCATACTCAAGACATCTTTCAGGAGAACCTCTCCTTCATGGTGTCACTACTAGAGGGTCACCGTTTAATGATCAATTACCAAAAGTCTACTCTGGTTCCTTCCCAAGACCACATTTTCCTTAGCTGCAAGATCCAATCAGACAGGATGCTGGCTTCCTTACCTTCAAAAAAGGTCCTGCCCCTCACGTCCTACTTCCAGGCCCTTTTGCTTCTGCAATCCCTGACTGCCAGGGAGTTTCTACGCCTCCTGGGGTTCATGGCATCCACTTTCCCCATGCTTTCTTTAGCCAAGTTACACATGAGGAAATTCCAGTGGTTCCTGAGAACAGTATGGGTACAACACTCCCATCCTCTGGAGTTTGTTATTCCCCTACTACCTTGACTGAAAAAGGAGTTACACTGGTGGATCCAACAGGTTTCAAGGAATCTAGGCTTACCCTTGCAACCACCTCTTCCCACTCAGGAGCTGAACACTGATGCTTCAGACCTAGGATGGGGAGCAACCCTAGACTCATAGAAGGTCAGAGATGTGTGGTCTCCCACTCAGAAGAGTATAAAGTATCAGTATAAAGGAGATGAGCCTGATTTTTGCTCTACAAATCTTCAAATCTCTTCTTTCCCCAAGGGCCTTAAGATGGTTTACAGACGATACAACGGTCCTTTATGTCAACAAACAGGGAGGGGCAAAGTCCTATCCTGTGCAGACTGGCTTTACAGGTCTGAGAGAATTATCTACCGAGAGTTGACTCACCCTCCAGGTGGTTTACATACCCATGACCCAAAATTTTGTGGCCGACACATTGAGCAGGTCCATGACTGACTCCCACGAGTGGATGTTACACAGGAGCATGTTTCTAGACATGGTCCATCAATGGGGTACACCTTAGATGAATCTCTTTGCCTCCCCCATGAACAGACAACTTCTCAAGTTTTGTGCCATGTTCCCAGATCCCCTGGCATGCAAGGTGGACACCATGCCCTTCTGTTGGAAGGGGTCATTTCTATATGCATTCCAACATTCCCACTTCCCCAAAAGGTCCTGTTAAAAATCCAACACTAGCAGCCAAAAATCTTGCTGGTGTGTACCTTTTGACCAAGACAGCATCGGTTCCCCCTTCTGCATTTAGCCAAGGGCAATCTCCACAAGTTACCCGACAGAATGGACCTGCTCACACAGGAGAAGAGAACTTTAGTACACTCACAGATGTCAACTCTGCAGCTGACCTTGTGGATGATAGGATTTTGATTCCCTTTGGACACCTTTTCTCTGTTGACGTGCTACAAGTTCTGCAGGAGGCCAGAAAATCCACTACTAGGAAATCTTATATTTTTAATTGGAAAAGGTTTTCCTTCTGGTGTCTTGAAAAGGATTTACAACCACTGCAGGTGGATAGTCCAGTGATTCTGTCCCTTTCTTGGGTGGCGAAAGCCAGGGAGCCTTTTTGGCTAGGCTTATATAGGCCTCAGTGCTGATAGCCCAGTACCAACCTATGAACCTGTGTGAATTACTGAAGAGTGGACTGTCATACTCTTCAGTAGAAGCTCACCTTTCCACTATCTCTCCATGTCTGCCTATGCCCCCCCTTTAGCTTCCAGGTTGGAAATTGAACTTTTCTTAAAAGGTGTTCATATTAGACCACCAAGGAAACCAGCTCCTCCTCCTTGGGATATAAACTTTATCTTTGTAAAACTTACCCTAGCCCCTTTCAAGCCAGCAAGTTCTGCTTCTCTGCAACACCGAACCTGGAAAACAATCCTTGTGGCCATTACTTCTGCTAGATGGGTTTCTGAATTACAAGCTCTGATGTCTTCTTCCCCTTCATGGTTTTTCACAGGGATAGGGTAACTTTACATACTAACCCCTCATTTATGCCCAAGGTGGTAAATAAGTTATCACTCAATCACTCCATCAATCTTCCCACCTTTTTCCCCTTCTCCTCAATCCACTAGTGAGAGAATCCTACAAACTTTAGATGTGCATAGGCTACTCTGGTATTACTTGGATAAAAACAAACTGATTAGGAAATCTGACTGCCTGTTTGTTTCCTATTACCCAAGGGCCCTGGCCAAGCCTGTTTCCATGTAGACTATTTCACTTGGATTTCCAAAACAATTTCCTCCCGTTATGTGTCACATGGGTGGTATCTCCCCTCCCCTGTTATGGCACACTCCACCAGAGCTGTGTCTTCTTCTGGTGTCTGTTTCTTTAAGGGCTTTGACACCTGTTCTGTTCTGGAAGCAGCTACCCAGTCTTCTGTTCATACCTTCATGAAACGTCCAGAGCTGGTTTTGCCAGGGCTGTTTTGCTGGGGTTTTTAGAGAATGTTACAGCTCCTCTGCCCAATTCTTCTTCTGCATGAGCTTTGGTACTCGCCCTCATGTTATGAATACTGAAACATATGAATAGCAGGACATAGAATAGTTGTGTAAAATCTTACCATAACCATAAGATGTCCTTCTCTTCTATATGTTGCAGTATTACTGCCCCCCACCTTCCCCCTGATGCTTGCCTGGCTTCTGATGGCATGTTTCCTCACCTAGGATCAGGCTGGTGCTTTTTTATGGCATGCAGTTCTGAGGTCTGGTACATGCCGACACCCACTTTATACCCAATGTCATTTATGGCCGACATAGGATTTATTCTCTGTGTGGCATCACATGTACATTACAGTAGCACTAGACTTTTGTATACCGGCTGGACATATGGGTCAGCTGGAGGTGGTCTCCCTCATGTTATGAATACTGCAACATATAGAAGAGAAGGACATCTATGGTCATGGTAAGATTTTGCAAAATTATTCTTTTTTCCACTTCTGATGTAATGACAAATCAATAAAAAATATACTCTGGTCAATGCTGTATAGTTTAGGTTGTGCAGAACCATATACCTCCCACTAATGATGCAAAATTCCAGGCTGTAACCATGATGGAATATGAATCCCTTTATTTCCCTGCTTATTTACAAATGGCTTTGTATCATAGGTTCGGTGTATACTAGCCTAACGACCACTGGGGCCCTTATAAGCCTAGCTATGCAACCAAAATGTGACCCCAAAATTTGATTTATTTGATTTATAGGGGGTGATTTACTGACTGCCCATCAGAGACATAGGAGCCAGACTAGAGGTGAATTTCCGATTACCCATCCAAGTTGCGCTTAAATAAGGATAGGGAGAAAGTCTTCTTCACATGGATGGGGGGAGCCTGTTCTAGAGAATGGAAATTCTGTAAGAAACACATCTGTCTCAACAACATGTGCAATTTATGTTGCAAGTAAAATGTAGGTCTTTTAATCTAGTAGTTCTGATGCTGTTTATTTTGTGGATATGCAAAAGATTCATCAAAACAGGGTCAGGGATGCCTTGTAGGTCAGGTAAAGATCACCTCTCAGAAGTCTGTATGATACTGAGTAAAGAGACAGGATATTGAGGCAGTGAGCACAGGACATTGTGTTTACTCCCCGTATTTTTTTTGTAAGACACATTTGTGGACATTCCAATTGCTGCAGGTGTCTGGTCAGATACATACCGAAGGGGGCATTATACTCCTATAATGTGAGTGATGAGAGAGACATACAGTGGTATGATGACCTCTCTGGACCTAGATGCCACGCCCTTGCTTATAACTTGTGCAACATAGAAGGATTTTCTTTTTACCTTGGACACATGTTTGAAGGCTAGGTTACTACCTGCATGAGTTCCCAAATCCCTGACTAGTGGATCAGCTTTTAAGGGTGTTTTATTGATGCTGTAGCTACCTTGGATGGAATACTTCCCAAAAGGTATTATAATGCATTTCTTGGTATTGAGTTTTCAGCCATGGTTTTGGCAATAGGCATCCCTCTGTATTAGATCTTCCTGAAGGGTATTCTTATCTTGTGGGATTCAGTGACTGCTCCCAGTTTGCAATCTGTGAACTTGGTTAGCCAGAGGCCTTTTACATTGGCATTTATCTGAGAAGTAGATGCCAAAAAGGAGTGGGCCCGTACCTCTCAACTGTCCTGAATCCATCAGAATTTCCTGTTTTGGGGTGGAAAAATAATACAGTGCCATGAATTCCCAATTGGCCCTATCAAATTACATTTTTTTCTGCACAGATAAGCACACAATCCGCAATACGGACCTCCCTAAGGCTTGAAAACATCTATCCAGCCAAATGCGACAGGAAGATACTGCCAGTCAAAAAGTACACAGTCAGTACCAACACATCAGCTTGAAAACTTGGAAAGTGGAGCAATAGATGTGAATTTACAGAGTGGAAGCTAGTAGAAATACCAGTAAATAAACAAAACAAGATGTTTCTGCAGAAAGAATGCTGTTGTCGCATTCTCTCTCACCTTGAAATGTTACGGTGCAATGTTCAACAAACTATCTCCCTTTCCCAGGCACAGATTCAGAATTAGAAAAACAAAACATAAGTGGAAACCTGAACTCATTGTAGTCTGTCCGGGATGCCACAGGCTCAAGCACCCATTGGCTGCAGTGCAGAGGTGACCTGGAGGTGCTGTAGCAATGTGCAGGTGAGCGAGTAGAGCAGAGTGGCCCAAGCAGATTATGAATGGTATACTGTGGATGGTGCTGATACTAATGTTGTCCTTTTTCTACCCCTCCTCTCCAAAGCCCCCCCTTTTTTTGCACAGATGGAGATTTAACTGCCGTGTTTTGGAGAGACATCAAAACAGTGCGCATCATCTCTTATCTCATATGAGGAGGAAGACCCTGAACAGAAGAAGAAAAGGGAGTCTTCAGTGTGCAGAAAATGCCAATTACGTCTCCTTGTTGTTTTGTACTTGTATTTATCTTAGTGGTGTATGGCAGTTTTCCCCATTAGTTTTTGGTGGAGGGCAAGTAACAAGTGGGGCAGGTGGAAATTTCCTTTGTCCGAGCTCCCACCGTGGCACATCTCTGTTATAGGCCCCATTAGCCTGACGAGCCTCATCTGCAAGGCCATGGAACGTATCATCATGGAACTCATAAACAAAGACATTGGAGATCTCCAAACCCTGGACCCCACACAGTTTGGGTTTGTAAAAGGCAGATCATGTCTCCTAAACCTGATAGTCTTCTTTGAAGTAGTCACCAAGGCCATGGATGAGGGTAAGGTGGTTCACACAGCCTATCTAGATCTTGCCAAGGCGTTCAACACCATCCCCCACTCTGGAATTATAGATAAACTCACTAAACTAGGTATAAATCCCTATGTCACAAGATGGGTTGCCAACTGGCTTACTGAAAGAACCCACACTGTGTAAAAGTAGCAGACTCCAAATCAGACTTCAGACCAGTGACAAGTGGAGTACCACAGGGTTCAGTCCTGGGTCCTCTCCTGTTTGGTATCTACTTCTCTGAAGTACAGGCTAGCACAGAAGGTTTTTGGCTAACTAAATTCACAGATGACTGCAAACTAGGAGCCATAATTGAAACTCCTAATGATGTGGACATCCTACAAAAGGGCCTCACTGAGACAGATGCCTGGTGTCAAAGACATGGTCTCAAGCTCAATGCCAAAAAGTGCATTGTCATCACCTTTGGGTAAACATTCTGTACCCATGAACTACCACATAGGCGGTAGTCTACTTAACACTGAAAATGTGATGAGACCTTGGGACACAGATGGACAGTAGTCTCTCCTTTGATAATCACATCGCCAAAGTGGTCAGGAAATCCTTCTACGTGGCACACCTCATCACAAAAGGGTTCTCATCCAGAAAAAAAGAGGTCATTGTTTCCCTCTACTCATCACTCATTCGACCCATTATAGAGTACAATGCCCCTTTTTCAATGTACCTCACAAGACATCTACAACAACTGGAAAGGCCACAAAAATACCTCACAAAGAGGATTACTGGCCTCAAACAGATGCCTTACGCAAACCGTCTCAAAAAACTCCAGCTTTACTCCGTCGCATATCGCCTACTCAGAGGCGATCTCTGCCTAACATATAAAGCTATGTCAAACCCAGAGCTGTTGGACATGCTCCACTTAAAGAAATCCCAATCCCTCCGAGCTACACGCTCTAGGGACCTAAACCTTGTCACCACAATAAACAGAACATGCTGGAGGGATAGATTCCTGTCCCAGAGACTTCCCATACTCTGGAACAGACTACCTATCAATGTCAGACAGAGCTCCTCATTAGCACTCTTCAAGAAAAATCTTGATGATTGGATGGGTAATAGGAAATTCACCCTGGGGATCACTTCTGTGGTTCTGCTTGACAGGGGCACAGGAAAATAATTTTTTGGGGTGGCGAAAGCCAGGGTACATTTTTGGCTAGGCTTATATAGGCCCTAGGGCCAATAGCCTAGTACCTATCTATGAACCTATAATTACTTTACAGTAACTTTGTTCCTATTTTTGGAAAATTCTGCCATGTCTTGATTATGTAATTTTGTGATGTAATGGGTCTGCCTGTTATTCACAGTAGGTTTAGTTTTCCAACTTATTTACCCAAGAATCAGGGACGTAGATGAAAATAATCAGATACAGTTTCTAAATATCTGACATTCGCTCACTTAGAAAATGAATAGAATGAAATCATTTCCACTCTCACCCACTTCTACAGAATAAAGAATTATCTTTGAAATGTCTTATGTGGTTGGTGATGGCGATCTTCACTGTGTCCAGAAAATCACACATGTTATGAGTGCACAAACATCTCAACACAAAATCAAGAACGTTTGCACCTGAAAAGCACTGCATCACTTCCCTGCACAAACAATGCTAGAATTGTTTAATGGTAACAAAAACTGAGAGACCAAAGTAAGACACTATAAACTGCCTTTTTAGCCAACGAGATGTACACTATAGTCATACCTCTCAAGTGTACCTTATTATGAGGAATGTTCTCCATTTTGAGACTTAAAAAGTCGTTCTTCATTATTCCTCATCGAACAGATCTGACACTCATTCAGTGTTAAGATTTTCTAACTGATATTCATATTAAATACTGAATCATATTGCTTCACCAAAATGATTCTTTTGTAAATATGAAGTAACACACATTAACCATCCTATGAGCTTCCAAACTATCAGTAAAAGAATCGTCTGACCAAAGCGAAGATGATTGTGAAATTCACCAGTGGAATGAAACACATTCTGAAAGATGTATTCTGTTCCCAAGTTCCATAAAAAGGCACAGCTGACATAAACCTATGTTTTTTCACTGAGAAAGTAATTAAAATAAATATATAAAATGGTGCGTAACTTAAAGTAACAAGTAGCATAGTGTAGCTTTATAGTAATTTCATCCTTTATATCACCTCACCTTCTACTGAGCTGTATCTCATTCACTGACTGATTTAAATTTTTTTTTACAGGGAGACTACTTTTCTGTCTACTAGTTTCAGCATATCTCTCCCCCTTGCATTCCCCTAGTGTGTATGCAGAGGGGTAAGGTAACCACTGCTGTTTTTGTTCTTGTCATTTGTTTTATGTTGAAACTTTGATACCCATTGGGTCTTTCTGGGAAAAACTTACATAATACACAAATGGTGAGTCTGTTTGTTTAGACTTATTCCAGCAGAACCTCACACATTGCCACAGCAGGAAGCTACACAAAAGAGTTATATGTCTACTTAGATGAAAGTATAGAACTGATAGTACCGACTAGATCCAAGTATAATGAGAAGTTTAAAAGCAAACCACCATGGTGGTCCACTCACATAAATAAACTCTGTAATAAAACAAAAAAGCTCCTTAAAGTACACAACAGACTTAAGGACCTGAAAATCATGGATAACATTAGAAAACTGACTAAAAACGTGAAGAACTATTAGGATTACTAAGGCACCCCATGAGCTGAGGTTAACATCTGAAGCCAAGGACAACTACAGATCTTTCTTTAGCTATGTTAGGAAACTGAGAAGTAACACCCAATATTGCTCAGAATCATAACTCTCAACCTCTTAGCTCAAGAAATCTAGACAAAAATAATGGAGGTTCAAAGGCTCAGAAATACGGACATATTTTATTGCTCTAGTTGTTAGAATAAGAGTTTGTGTTAGTATGCATTTTATGGAGTATATCAAGTCTGAAACTCAAATGAGTCTCATTAGAGACTTCAGATTTGCCAGAAAACCTCACTTTTCAGAGGAACACACCAAAAATATGAAGCAAAAATCTGGACAGTTTTGAGGTATGCCTGACAGTCCTACCAGTAAATGTCTTAGCACAAGAAATCTCAGGGTTCCTCACTCTCTGGATCACCTTCGTGTAGTTCAAGAAAAGACAAATCTGCTCTAACTACTTTAGATTTTGGTAGCCAGATATGGAAGCTTTTCTTTTTATGTGTTGCTAGTTAGACAGTATTAAAAAAACTTGAAGAGGCTCTAACCATCCACACAGATCTGTCAGCATCATAGACAATGCAAAAGTGTTAGGTAGGTTTGTTTTAAGCACATAATTTTATTTATCTACTCCCTGGTGGTGTGCAAGTCTTAATTTTATGCATTTTATCATTTTATTAATTTAGGTTGTATTGTATTCTGAAGCTGTTCACTGCTTTTTAGTTAATTGAAATTACTCACCTGTCATATTTCAGTCAGAAGTTGAATAATACTCTGCCTTCATTAACAAAGACAATTTAGTATTGCTTGTTGCATGGACAAAGCACTGTAAGTTTATTTTTCCAGTTTTTGAATAGAAGTGGCTATCAGCATACATTACATCATTTTATGCATCAGAAATGTATTTGTATTTACAGTTTAACTGATAGTGAAAATAATGCATTGAATTTGCCATACTACTACGTCCACAAAGTACAAATACAAATCTTCAGAGGTCCTACTGGGTGTATACCATCACAAGGAATGCATAATAAACAGCACAGTGTATTTTTCCTGAAATGAAAGCTCTAGTTACCAGTGAAGTCAAGGCAGAGCCTCATAAATTATAAATTGTAGTGAGTAATTGATAAGCTGCATCTCATTCAGTGTTGCTGGTCGAATTCTTGGTTCAAAACTAATTCATTTTGTACACCTGAGTAATATATCTGACCCATAGTGCATAAATGTACATATTGTTCGGGTTATATTTTGTGTTTAATATTTTGCCTGTTTTTCAATTGGCATTTCAATGTTGAGATCCCACAATTCTATTGGAGTGGGTGGGGGTTACGTAATTATTCACATACATTTTATGTTAATTAGCATCCAGATTTTTGGCCAGTTGTACCTACTTTTCATGGGTCTTTGTCCAGATGTTTCCATGTTGAGAGGTATGAGTGGGCCTAGTACAGAACCCTGAGGTACTCCACTGGTGATCTGCATCTTTGTGGAGTGATCTCACTAATTCTAACCTCCTAGGTTTTATCAGTAAGCCAGCTTAGCTATCCAGCATGTTATAAAATGGTTTATACATAGTTGTGCAAGTTTTTTGACTGTGCCCAAGGAGGTAATGTGTCAAAGGCCTTATCCATATCTAGGTAGGCAGTATGCACAGTTTTCCTGTAATCCATTGCTGTAGTGACTTTTTCAAAGACGTCCACCAGATTCAGTAAGCATGACCATCCTCTTTCAAAGCCAGTCTGGGATAGATCCAGTGATTGGAGGTGGTCTTTGTCCTTGTTGATTTCCATAATTTTTTCCATGGCTTTGCAAATACAACTAGTCAGACTAATGGGTCTGTAGTTTCCAAGACTCTGTTATGAAGGTGGATGGCTGTCACAGTTCTCCATTCACATGGCAAAAAGCCTGTTTTAAGACTATAGTTAATTACTATAGAGGGTCCTGATAAGTCATATTTTAGACTATTTAGGGGGCATCCTGGGACATATACAGTACATGGTCCCTATTTGTAGTTGGAGCGGTTATGTTTGATGGTATTCTTGGTGATGATTGGGGGTGAAGTTGGAAATTAATTTGTCTGCTAATGGGTTCATTATATCACCAGGCTTGGCAAATGTGGCACCGTTAACCACCAGTTCAACATATTGCTGTGTGTATAATGCAAAGTTTCAGACTATGACATTGAAAAGTCTACAAATGCTTTCATTAGATGCTTATAAATAAGACACCAAATGTTCTTTTCTTTGCAGACTTTGAGAAAACATTTCAATGAGTTACATTACAATTATTGCATATAAAATGTATGCAAAATGCTATTTTACCGTGAAGTATTTAAATTCAGCTCAACCCTGCCCTCCCACCACAAACATCACACACCAGATTTTCTGTTTGAAAATACAGACATAGAGCCATAGTATATCACAATTAAAATCCCCTTTTCTGGAGTAATATACAAGATTTGAATTTGATACAAATAAAAACTCTGTAAAGTTATGTTTTGGACCAGTTTGTCATTCATCTAGTTCATACTCTCTTCGAAAAGGAACAACTTAAAATGAACCATGCTAGACTATGATTACAAATGAATGCACATGTTTATATTTGTTTTTAATGTACTTTGAACCTCAGGGATTTGCCTTTGGATCCACCAGCATAAAATACATCTAACTCTTAATTCTACTCTCACAGATTTAAATGTGGTTGAGCACTGAATTTGAACCCATTGTTTTGACTGCTTCAAAACATGGTATCTGTGTCATAACATGATATAAATGAAAAAAAAAATCTCCTTTTCCAGAGTTATATATATGGAGTACAGAGCACACTATAAGTGACTGTGCGTGTCTGTGTCTGTGATGCAGTATTTCTAAACCCTTTCAAAATAAAATGTGCAGAAAATTATCCTTTGAAGCAGAGGTCCAAAAACTATCTAAGACTCCAATTATACCTGCAAGGGTATAAATGCAGCTCCACATTGAAAATGACAGCACTTCAGCTATTTCAAATGCCATGTTATAACTGAAATTATTTTTTACTGGAGAAGTAAATATTACTTTTTACTTCAAATGTATTGATAACTCCGTAAATATATACACCTGTAATAGATTCTGCATCCTGAGCAAAAGTCCAGAAGTTCCGTAGCTCCCTCAGTGGAGACAAAGTATAATGCAGAATGTTAGTGACAGTAAAGGACCTATGAACCCTTGCATGTGGTACCTGTATACAAAAGAACATATGGGAATTAACTTTTGAGAGTTCATAGTAAAATCTGAAAGACATTATAATATATATAGGTACAAATTTATGTGAGAATGGATTTCTGTACTCAAGGATTAAGTGCAACTCATTTCTGAATTTGACCCCACTACTTTGGTTGTTTAAGCCATGACATGTAGGAAATGGAAAAACAAGTCTTTTTTCTTTTCTGGAGACATATATGCATTTTACTTTTGATATGATGACAACATACTAACGGTAATTTTTGGACATAAGCTGTATTCCATTATGCTGAGCAGTAGTCATATAATCCTAGCTAAAGGCAACAGTGTAATGTAACTTGGCATCCTGGCTATTCTGACTGCCATGTAGGCCTGTTAGTAGAGAATGGCAGTTTTGTGTCAGAAATATTTTGACATTTTCTGGCAAATTTTTGGGGCAACAGATCTGTCCAGTCATAACTTGTAGTTAGGTTCTGCTTTTTAGGCGCAGAAGTATTACAGCAGTTGCCTGTTGAACTTTTGAATGCCATGTCCCAATTCCTGTGAAAGCTTTCTCCTTGGCTTTCCTGGTATTGTCATATTCAGTTGATGGCAAACTTCACTTTCAGAAAAAAATAGACGTTTTTTAGGTTTCGTAATAAAAGTGGAATATTTTTGTTTTCATTTTATTTCATGTTCTCCCTTTAAAAACAATTGAATGTGCATGTTTGTTCTGAACTGAATCTAAATAGTGAAACTATTACTAAGTATCAACTTCACAGGCAAAAGACTGATTGTCTTCACTATGTTACTGAAATACAGCAAATGCTGATTTCAGCTCCTTTTGTGAACAGTGTCCCAGTGACTTGTGCCCAGATTGATAGGATATACTTTTACTGTGAAATAATCTGATAAGTAGGTCTCAGTCATGTGCAGTGAAATTTTCTTATGCTCATTTACATAGCTTGCCCCTCCGAAAGACTGCAACTTGTACGTATCCATTTTTGTTTTTTTGCAGTTCTGTCTTTCCAACCTGAGAATTTAGCCATATGAGTTGTTCCATTGGCCCAATTGTTCACAAGAAGTGAAAGCTCTATGGTTAATTCATTCCCCCAGGATGAAAGTTGAGTAAACCAGATGCAGGCACTTTTATTTGCACATCAGGGATCATTTTCCTTTACCTAACCTCCCTTCATAATGTTTTGAGTGCTGTGCTATAGCTGTTCAGTGAGGATACCGTTTGCTTCCACTCATCAACCCCTTGGTAGGTAAAAATGCTCCATTGTAAGCTTGCTAATCTGATTGCTGTGGCAGTACACCTGTACTGCTAAAGTCGCTGGCAGTGCAGTGAGCTGACAGCCACCCCCACATCATAGTCAAACTGGTTTAAGCTGCTCACTCATATGCTACCCTGTCCGCCACCCAGGCCCTTTAGTGCCCATGCTGCTATTCAGACTTGGGTCAGCTAGGGTGTTTTCAGGGATCATGTATGCTGTAGTACCAAAAAATGTTATTGTTCTGACTTGATTGTATTAAAAAAAATAAAAAATAAAAAGTGGAATCTGCAGTGACCAAAATAATGTATTCCAATAAATTGTTGACTAGACACATGATCAACCCCCCATCTCTGACAAAACAGTAATAATATTAATTTAAGTATTTTATAATATTCTTGGGAAAGTATCCATTTCTTCTACATTTATACTTTCTGATACCTTTTCTGCTTCCAGTGGGTTTTAAGTCTGTTGATGTTTCTTTTCCGTACAGATTAGATCCTATTCTACAGTTATTCTCTTACATGGAACAGCTATGGTTGACTCTCTTGACAGGAAAGGGAAAGGTGTAACATGGTAATATTGCACATTATGTTCTCTATAAAATGGAAAGAACTGTCCACTAAGGTTTGGAAGATTGAAGATGAAAACTGCCAAACCACCAGACAGATCAGAAGGTTGTGGCTTTTTACTCTTACATCAAGTACTTGGATTCAGGTCTATATTACATGAACGAATGATCAAAATGTCGAGTACAGCATACTCGACACACTTTGAACGTTCATGTAATCGAAGACTCCAAATGTTGATATTTGGAGTTCCGAAATGTTTTCGTCTGCCTTCCTGGTGAGTGTAGCGTGTGACGTAAACACACTACACTGTTCGGAATGGCTATGTAAGAGGCCGCTTTCTTTAATATACCAACTCCGAGATCGCTGTACATTGGGGAAAGGGCAATTTCCCGGTAATCGCTTGTGTAAGAAGTCGTTTTGCGATTACCGGGAAATTGCCCTTTCCCCAATGTACAGCAATCTCGGAGTTGGTATATTTAGTTAGGGGGGTGTGGGGGCGATGCCCCCCACTTTATTTTAAAAGTATGTGTGTTTGTGTAGGTGTGTAAGTGTTTGAATGATGCGAGTGTGTAGGGGTTTGTATGCACTGGTTATATGTGTGTGTTGTATGTTAGTTTAGGGAAGGTGTGGGACAAACAAAATCTTTTGATTTTGTATTTTTCAGGGTTTGTAGGTTTCGATTACACGAATGAGCAATCAAAGTGTGTCGAATATGTTGTACTCGACATTTTGATCATTTGTTCATGTAATATAGACCCCTTGGATTCTTATTCTACCACTGACACCACAGTACAGCATGAAAGAGTTGTTACTGCAGTGAGAAGTGACATCCTTAGATGACATATTAGACTAGCTTAATGACAAGGTCACAAATAGCTGGAACACACTTTTTTTACGACGTAAAAACTATCTGCCTATTTTTCTGTCATCCTTTGACTAACAAGTGTTGGCATTAGTAAGTATTAGAACTTCCAGGACTATTAAATTATTGGTACAAAACATGTATGTATGCATGCATGTGTGTATGCAAGCCAAGGTTCCATCTGACCCTGCTGGTGGTATTTCTGGTAATTGTTACTGTGTATAGCTCTGTGCATTTGAGGAACACAGGAAGTTTCCTTCTACATTTCCCTTGTTAGTTTCTGTAGCGTTGCTGCAAAAACGTTTTGCAGATCCTGTGATATCTACCCAATCAGTAACATAGGATGATTAAAGTATTCCTGAATGAACATAATATGAGCAAACGTGTGGCTACTTCTCTAAAAGATCCTGTGAGTTCTACACAGCCTGTGACATAAAATTAACTAGTCCAATATCTGGGACTGCACGTTATGAAAATGATCTGTTTGTACCTCAGGATTTCTGCCACAGTAATTTGGCAGCGTATGGTATATATTTTTACAGTAGTTTGACAAACACCAGTAGAACATATGTACAAATGTATATTCATTAAAAATATATTACACTAGTGGTGAATTTCTTGATTTTCTTATTGTGCTAGATAGAAACAGTCCAGTCTATGTGATGCCTAAGCTTTATTTGTGCCGATATGTGTGTAACTAAACATAACCGTGTTTTTCACTTCTTATGCTGTAATTTTATCTGGAGTTGATTTAAGTGACTATGTATTTTCTTCTGTAGGGGACTCTGCAAACTGTAAGCAGGTTACAAGTGCAGAAACAGTGAGAGATATTGAATGGGCAACCTCAACCTGTGTCTTAGGATTTCAGGTGTTTGGTAAGTAAATGAGTATGTTGTATCCAGTTTTTCAAACATTTGATAAAAGTCTGAACTGTGTGATTGCGCTACAGAAGAGCGACATATGGTCATATCTGAGGAATTACTGTTTAAGTGAAATAAAACAGTTTAAATGGTCAAAAAGTCTTGGGTAATCAGTATTGGTTAATAATATTCTCATTTAGAGCAGAGAAATTATTGGTCCCAATAGAAGCGATTAAAACACCGTCTTCTGAAACATGAGTTAGAGTCTATTTCATTTAACTTCTGTTTAATTTATGCTGTTGATGTAATACCTTTAAATTTGGTTATACTTCCATAGGGAGGTAATTTCTATGGCAGAGTGATACAAAGAAAGGTTTGTGGGCTATAGATTCATAGATATTCCAAGGTCACTCAGTCTCATGACTCTTGTCACATTGCCAGTACCCTCCCTAAGGCAGCACCTCATTTCTCCAGGAGTGCCATTCTGGCCAGTCCTGGAATACACTTGTAGATATCTGTCCAGTCGTCTAGCTTTATGTTTAAAAGAAGGTAGTGAGTCACATCACTTAACATGAAGGGGAAGTTTATCCCAGAGATTTGGGAGATGCTAGATTATAAATCTGTTCGTCCATCATGAATTTTTATCTGTTGAAGATTTAGTTCACTTGTAGTACTGGTGGAGATATTGGACTTGTGGAAAAACAGGAGATCCAGGACAATTTGGTCTCTAATGGCACAGTAAGTCGGATAGAAATCTCCCCTCAAGAGTCTATAATACACTGAATACAGGGGTAGAGCTTTCAGTCCCACTTTTGGTAGGTGAGAAACTTTAGGCTTATAATGTTTTGGTTATGAGCCTTTGGTGTCTTTCTAATTTGATATGTTTACTGAAACACATCCCAAAGGGAGAGTTATAATCTAGTTGGTCTGGTCAATGATAGGTATAAAGGTATGCTTACCTCTTAGACCTTGATATTCTGTTGGCAATTAGCTGGGCAAAATAAAAGCATTTCCTAACAACTTTTACATAATAGAATAGAGGGAGACATCAACCCAAATACCTTGGTCCCTAACTACATTTTCATTTTTTAGAGGTGTGCTGTTTAGATAGTATGGTAGGAGGGATTGCCTACCAAAAGTTATTTTTAGCATTTAGTTTGAGCCCATTTTAATACGCCAAGAGTTCACTAGGGAAAATTCATTCCTGAGAATGTGCATGTCATAGGGTTACTTAACAACAACCCTCAGTTTGCAATCATCTGCAAACTTTGTTAGCTAGAGGTCTTGGCTCTCCACTTGGAAATCTGGACCAGTTAGAACTCGATTCACCAGAGACCACGCAAGTGTGTAAAATCCAAAATATTTAATGGTGCTTCCTGGTACCTCGGCTAGGTGCCTTTAAGGGAATAATTATTACACAATCACAAGCATCTTGTATAACAAGCACAATTAAACTTCAGTTAATTAATTCATTAAGCAATGAAAAGTATTTAACCCTCTACATGCTATTTTGAACAGTACTACTTGGAAATCATACCAAACAAGTACATTTTATTCATGATACCAAGCCCTTTTGTACACAGGGAGTTGATTTGGGGGCAAAATTATTACAGTTGGAAACAGTGAATAATTAATTTTAGTACTTTATATCCAAAAGGTTTAAATTAGGAAATTAATAGTCATATTTTTTAAGTTTGTATTTTGCAATATGTATTTTTCACTTGGTATATAAATCATACTTGTTTGATGTATAAATAGTATTATGAATAGAATGTATTTGTTTGGTATGATTTCCAAGTAGTACTGTTCAAAATGGCATGTACAGGGTTAAACACTTTTCATTGCTTACTGAATTAATTAATTGAAGATTAATTGTGCTTGTTATATAAAATTATAAGATGCTTGTGATGGTGTAATAATTATTCCCTTGAAGGCACCTACCCAAGGTACCAGGAAGCACCATTAAATATTTTGAATTTTACACACTTGTGTGGTCTCTGGTGAATCGAGTTCTAACTGGTCCAGCTTTACAGTTTTTTGTCTTGGTTTCGAGATTTGTGTTTGTTTCCACTTGGAAATCTAAGAAAAGGTCCAAGCACTGAGCCCTGAGGGACACTACTGGTCCATTTCATACTTTGCTAAAGTATCTGCAACTCACACCTTGTGGATTCTATTTTAGACTGTTTGTTAGACATTGTATGACATATGGGCTTATTTTTAAAGCATTTAGCTTTTGTATGATGGCAGTATGGTTGGTGTCAGAGGCATTAGCCGGGTTGCACTGCATGAACATTAGCCACAGCCTCAATAACCATTTTGAATAACCCTTTCAAAGAAATTTAGCAGAAAAAAAGTGCAGCCTCTATCTTTCACAGAACAAAACTGTTTGGGATGAAGTCTCACAAGATTCATGATCCTACTGTTTGGGGTCAGTACACAGTTTGTTCCATAGATTTGTTGATAAGGCATGTATGTCTGATAGGTGTGTAATTACCAGGTCAATGTAAGGCCACCCATGTTGGACCCAAGTTAAACAGTGTGAGAAGTGGGTCTGGAAAGGGCATGTTTAACACTATTAATCAAGCAACCAAGTATATTGTCATATCGCATGGAGGAAGTATCTTTGGCCTTGGTTAGCACTTTTCAGCAAATGATCTTTTAAAATAATTGAGGGAGTGAGGATTCATATATGTTGGCACTCTTGAAGTCAGCCTACATTCACTGGCTACTTTAGTGGATCTCATAGTCTTCTTCCTTTGGTTCTGGTAGGTTCTGCTATCTCTATGCATTTTTCTAAACTGATGAAGAATTTTTAGTGAATATTTCTACTGTATTAAAGCCTGGGAAGGTACAGACATAAATTAAATTTGATATCTTGTCAGATACTAAATTGAGTTTGGCGTATTTCTATTCCTTAATTTCAGTCGGGTTTGCTTTAGGGACTTGATTTCTCTAGTTGTATTTCACCAAGCTATTTATCAGTCATTCGTCATGCACCCCATCAGCAAGACTGAATATCAGTTTCAAACCAAATGTTAAAGTGAATTTGTTTTGGTTCATACCCATTTTAGATTATTCCAAGAAATAGTCTCATGATTTTATTTTCTGCATACAATACCATAAGAGCACGCATGTGTTTATTAAATACACAGGTCACTGACATTTGGTTGAACAGTCATTTGTTTGAATATTTGTAATTTGTGTCTTAAATTAAATGAATGTACATTTGGTGGAATGCACTATGTTTTGGAGCCAAGTGTGACTTTCGATATTAGGGGTTAGTGTTATGTAGGTGCAGCTGGGGTAGGGTTAAGGGATAGATTGTAGCAGTGTTTGTGCAAGTGTTTGAGGTTTGGGTTTAGATGAAGGGCTCTGTTAGGTAATGGATATGTGTGTGTATTTGGTGTGTGTGTGTGTGTGTGTGTGTGTGTGTGTACAACTATGTAAAATGTGTGTGCATGTTAGTGTTCTATGTGTTAGATGTCTTGTCTAGTGGTAGTGTTATGGGAAGGGTTTTTAGGGTTAGGGTACCAGCAACATAGAACAGAAGGAGAACACCATCACTATTCAGACAAATTATGCCTGAAGTTATTGTTGGGCTTAATAGCTCACAAGAAGAAATGGTTTGTTTTCCTGTCATGGTTCTGTACTTTAGGTGTTTTCTGATATGACTGATCAGTGTACTGAGTTGAAGTCTGTATGTATGGTTCAGTCACTCATTGTGATCATAGATGCATGTACATACATACACATTTATGTGCACATTGTATTTATATCTAACACATTTATGTGCACATTGTATTTATATCTATCTATCTATCTATCTATCTATCTATCTATCTATCTATCTATCTGTGTGTGTGTGTGTGTGTGTGTATATATATGTATATATATATATATATATATATATATATATATGTGTTTGTGTGTATTTATTCTATTTATATATGAAATGTATGTAGGCACACACATCTACAGTGTATTATTATAAAGAAATTATACTTAGTATAGCTGAGCCTATGCTCACTAAATCATATGTGTACATAGTTACACTGTTGACTCAGTGAAAAGTTTTAACATAGCCCATAAAATGTATTCTATAAATATATATGTGTGTATATAAAAATATATATAGCTACACACACATACACACACACACACACACACACACAGACACACACATGTATAGAATTTATGTAAAATATATAACTTTTGTTTTATTTATTTTTATACCATATGATATGAATTACAAACATGAAAAGTCTTACAAGGTAAATCTTTGTACATACCCATTCCATTTAATAAATACAGAAAGACATATAAAGTTATTGCAACTGAAGGTTTGTGGATTTACTGTCACATTTTTATAGGATGCATAAAAGGTTCTGTTGGATTCAAACTTTGCTTTGTTGAGTTTGTCTTCTGTGCATTCTGCTTTCTGTTTTATATATATATATATATATGTCTGTGCGCGTGTTAGACATCATAGGAGGAATTAATTTTCTTAAACTATTATTAAATCAATTTGTTATAGATTGGATATAAAAAGTGTACACACCCCTGTTAAAATGGCAGGTTTTTGCGATGCAAAAAAAAAATGAGACCACAATAAATCATTTCAAAACATTTCCCACCTTTAATGTGACCTATAACCTGTACAATTCAATTGAAAAACAAACAAATCTGTTAGGGGAAAAGTGTAAAAAATAAAAAAGTACAATAAGCTGGTTGCATAAGTGTGCACACCCTTAAACTAATACAGCATTCAGTCTTCTTAGGTAGGAGTCTATCAGCATGGCACATCTTGATTTGCAATATTTGCCCACTCTCCCTTGCAAAAGTGTTCCAAATCTGTCAGATTGTGAGGGCATCTCTTGTGCACAGCCCTCTTCAGGCCACTCAACAGATTTTCTATTGGATTTAGGTCTGGGCCATTCCAAAACTTTAATTTTCTTCTGGTGAAGCCATGCTTTTGTTGATTTGGATGTATGCTTGGGGTCATTGTCATATTGAAATGTGAAATTCCTCTTCATCTTCAGCTTTCTAGCAGACACCTGAAGGTTTTGGGCTAAAAGTGACTGGTGTTTGGAACTATTCATAATTCCCTCTAACTTGACTAAAGCCCCAGTCCCTTTTGGAATTGTGGCCAGAACATTCAACCTTAGTCTCACATCAGACCATAACACAGTTTCCCACATGGTTTCAGGAGACTTGATGTATTATTTTGCAAATTTTAGCTGGGCCTGGATGTTTTTCTGTGTAAGAAAAGGCTTTTGTCCCTACCCCACAGCCCAGACATATGGAGAATATGGGAGATTGTTGTCACATGTAGTACACAACCAGTACTTCCCAGAAATTCCTGCAGCTCCTTCAGTGTTGCTGTAAGTCTCTTGGCAGTCTCCCTGACCAGTTTTCATTTAGTCTTTTCATCACTTTTGGAGGGATGTCCAGTTCTTTACAATGTCAATGTTGTCCCATATTTTCTCCACTTTTTGATGATTGTCTTTACTGTGTTTCATGGTATATCCAATGCTGTGGAAATTTTTGTACTCTTTTCCTGACTGATGCCTTTCAACAATGAGATCCCTTTGATGCTTTGTAATTACTCTGTGAACCATGGCTTTTGCCGTAGCAGGCAACTGAGTAAATGTCAGGAAAATCCTACTAGGACAGCTGAACTTTATTTGGGGTTAATCAGAGTCTCTTTAAATGATGGCAGGTGTGTACCCAAGAAGACTGAATGTTGTAACTAAATCAAAAGGTGCTTCAACAAAGTATTAGTTTAAGAGTATGCACACACAACAAAGTATTAGTTTAAGGGTGTGCACACACAACAAAGTATTAGTTTAAGGGTATGCACATGTATGTAACCAGCTTATTGTACATTTTTTTACATTTTTCCCCTAACAGATTTGCTTGTTTTTCAATTGAATTCTACATGTTAAAGGTCACATTAAAGTTGGGAAAAGTTTTGAAATGATTTATTGTGGTCTCATTTTTTTGTATCACAAAAACCTGGCAATTTAACAGGGGTGTGTACACTTTTATATCCACTGTACATAATGAAATCAGATCTTTTTCTGTAAGTAGTTAACTGTTTGCTGGACAACTTGTGCAAAATTTATAACACTGAATTTTACATTACATTTTGTTAGCTTGCTTACAGAAAGATACAGCCTATCTTTTCTACCGTTTAATTGATTGTAATGTTTTATCTCCCATTCACTTTCTCATATTCTCGTTCATTCTTTTGCTGCCTACTGATTTAAACCCATGCAAGATCACAGGGGAGCAGGAACCCATCCTAAAACTTTTTAAGGTAAAGGTGCAATAGATGGCCAACTGATGGATATTCAGTCCCACAACTGCCAGACAGTGTACCGCCTGAGGAAATGGTGGTGGGTGTGGGGAGTAATGAGAGAGAGAGAGAGGCCATAATTTCCTTGGATCCACTCATCTGTCCCAAATAGGTCAAGTGGATATCAGGGGAGTAACCTCTCGGTTCGTGCCCCTGGTACCAAACAGGTGTAAGTAAAAAGAGAAAAGGGCACACAAATCTCACTGAATAAGAAATTTGCAAAATGCAAACTGATCCAAGAGCATAAAGGGAAGATTCACTCTGGCCCTGGCATGGGCTTTTAATATTTTCATCTGGACTAGGACTACACACTGCCTACCTGCACAGCTGAGGATTTGGACTGGCACTTCAGACCCCTTCCCTTCCCACTCTGTCAGTGAATAACTGTCTTTCAAACAAGTTGTTTTCAAACACATGCACATCCCACTCATACATACAGAACTCCCAGGGAAACTGGTAGAGCTGTTCAGTTCCACAAAGCCTTCATCATGTCAAGGTAGCACTGCCACTGCCTTAACATGGTTATGGACCAAGTACACCAGTTACTTTACAGTAGTTGATTTACCTAAATATATTATTCAAGTAAGATCTGAGTGATGATGTGCTCATAATGAATTAAATCCATGGGACCGTCCTCTGTGACCATGTGGTAGGATGGAAATTTTGTGGATTCCTGGGGACTTGAGCAAAGTCTCCCAGCATTATCTTCAATGTAGAGTTTAAAGACTCCATACCACCATTTGTATGTGGAAGATGGGGGGAAGTCTTTAAATACCTTCCCACACAGTATTTGTACAAGTAGGCCAGCAGGTCTGACGTGAAGTTAGCACCTTTGTCTTTAAGTACTTTTCTAGGAAAACTTATCCTACTGAAAATGTCTAGCAAAGTTTGCGTGTATCTCTGGCATAATCCTCTCCCACCAGAATATATTACTTATGTATGCAGCTTCAGGTGTAGAAGTCCTAAAGTATCCACAGGTACCATGGAAATCATTTTATAGTAACAGGCAAAGCCATCTGCTTGCAGGTCCTTCCATTACCTTGTCACCTACTTTGCAGTCCTTGGGCAATAAAAACATTTGCATAATCCATCTTTTAGTGCACTTTAGAATCCTACAGCCTATAAAAGGAATATTGTAAGCTGTGAGCAGTAATGCCTGTTAGTTGGCCTTTAGTTCTTGTTCAGGGGTCCATTCTGTGTGTGACAAACCTTTGTTCCACTATATTGAATCCCCTACCCTGAGTATCGGGGGTATATTTGTCTATTTCCTTTAAGTCCCTCCTGCACTGCCTTTTACATGTGCTAAACCTAATCCTGCCAGCACTCCTCTCCCTAACGCAAACTCTGCATATTAGAGTACTGAACACCCTTTCCCAATCAGCACCACTAAAGACAAAAGCACACATGTATCGCCTTAAACTAGCCCTTACTATGTGTGCACACTCGTGCATGCACACACACACACACACACAGACACACTTATACTTCAAACACGTGTGCCTTTCCCTAGTCCTTACTGTAAGCCTTAACACTCCTACACACTGTTCTACCCAAATGCTGAAAACTTTTGTTACAAATGAAAGTTTCAGCATTACTAACCAATCCCGTTTACCTCGCGTGCAATATTTACTGCTTCAACAAAATTTTTCCTCAATCATCGAACCAGTTGTCACAAAAAAAAATCAAAAGGTACATTCTGTGCACGTATGTGCACATGTATGTATGTATATATATATATATATATATATATATATATATATCCACACACATAAGTTAGCACTTCTGCTCCCGCAGAATAGGTAGTTACATCAGATTACATCACGTTTTGCATATGGGGTCAAATGGAGAGATAAGTCAGCAAGCAAGGGGTAGTATTGCTGAAACTGAATTCATCCTCAAGTCTTGGTGAGTAGGTTCACAAGGTGGACCCTGTTTTTTTTTTTAAATCTCAGCACGACAACTGTATTTATATAGCATACATCATGGGCAGAAGTAGGTTAAAAATAAAAAAGAGAGAGATGGGTGCACAAGACCCAAGATAAAAAAGTGCCCAATCCTGGTAAGAACACTGATGTCAGGACTGGAAAAGATGACAGTGTAGAATCCTTGAAATATGGAAACATTCCTACAATGGGCCAGGCCCAGGGGGAGGATGCCTCCCCCCCCATGTTGTAGAAGGAAGTAGTCCACAAAAATCACAAAAACTGATAGGCCAAAGAAGAGCCATAAAGATGATAGTGGACTACTGAGGATAAGAAAGAAATTATGTATTGTTACTATTATGCAAAAAATTTCCAGAATTTCCAGGCACAAGATATACAAATGGATTAAGAGAGAAGTTAGAGGAAAGAAAAATACTTCCACAAGAGAAAACTGTCAGAAGCTTCAAATGGAAATTTGTGTTCATTAATGCAACATATTTGTGAAAAATAGTTTATAGATCAAGAAACTTTGTATGGAAAAAGTGCGAAACTATAAACAACAAAACCAAGATATATTTGAAAAGTATAAAAAAGAAATATGGACATGGGAAAGAGAGATTTGATATGGTACAATATTTATGCAAAGGAGAAAACCAAATTAATCAATATAAAGAAAAGGCAGCCCCAAAGATATTCAAAGAGAAATACAGGCAAAGGCATCCAGATAAATATTTCACAATAAAAAAAAAATCACAAAGATGGAGCATAGAAGAGATTAGTAAAGCAGAAGTTACAAAAAAAGAAGTTGAAGTTATGGAGTACCAAGGATTTGGTATAGGTCGTCTAACAGGTTACATCACAGCATGATGGAGTGAGTCCCCAAATTAAGGAGAAACAAGAAGATCAGGAAATATATGAAGAAGAAATATGGATGCGGGAACGAAGAAGACATTTAATATGGTGTGATATTTATACAAAGGAGAAAGTAAATCTAACAATATAAAAAGAGCGGCATCAAGGATATTTGAAGAGAAATGCAGGCAAAGGAATCCAGATGTGGAAAACTTTACAGTATACAAAATAAGAATAGAGGAAAAGTAGAAACGGAGATTAGTAATGGAGAAAATAGAAACTGAGGTTATGGAGAACTTGCAAAGTGAAGGATTCAGTGTAGAAACTCTAATTCAGAAAGCACCACAACAGGATAGAGCAATGGATATCTAAATTAAGGGGAAGCCAGTGGAACAGGAAACAATTGGTCAAGCACCATAGGAAGATAATTTGGAGCCTTCCTCAGGAAACCAATATAAACGTTCACTTGAAGCTAGACAGCAAGGGAAGGAACAGAAAACTGTGAAAGCTCTGATGCAGTCAATGTTGAGGAGTGATGGCCAGTGAGTTCCCATATGATAGAGCAACGCACGGCACAGGATGACATTGATGAGACTGTGTCACAGGAAGATGCTATAGAACCTTCTGTAGAATGCCTACAGGAATTGGAAAACGAGATGTGCCCTCAGTTTGGAAGAAAATGAACTAAGAGAAGAGTTGCTTGATTTAATAGACATAGACAGTATGTATTAAGATCAATGAAAGAAATAGACTACAGAAGGTTAATAAAACCCAGAAAGTCAGAAGTCTGATAAACAAATACACATTAATTGGGACTGTTCATAGAGATCCATGTGATATAGCAGAAGTAAACAGGATATATTACTATATTACTGTGCAGCTAAATTAATAACTGATAAAGTTCTACCACAAAAACATAGGGAAGTGAGGGAAAGAAAGGGGAGAAATCAAATATTGTCATGGAAATATTGAATAAAGAAAACTATAAAGCAATTAAGACAAGAAGTGTCACTGTTAGAAGACTATAGAAGGGGGAACAGATCAACAAAAATACTAAGAAAGACAGATATGATAAAAGCAATGTACAATATTAGAACAGACCAGGATCTATCATGCACTATTGCAAATAAACTAAAACTTTCAGCACAGGCAGAAAAACTTAGAAGATACAAAGATGAATATAAAGGACCCAAAAAGTTTTACAGAGAATTGGGAAACAAGATAAAAGTAACTGGAAAGACCGCAAAAAAAAAAAAAAAGAAATAGATACATTTTGGGCAAGTATCTATGAATATCCTGTGGAACATAAAGATGCTAAATGGATAGAAGAAGTTAAAGAAAGAATAAGAAGTTTAAAGGTACATGATATGAAATGGGATAAAGTAACAGCCAGAGAGATTGAAACAAAGTTAAGAAAAGCCTCTAATTGGAAAACTCCAGGCCCAGATGCAGTAACTAACTTTTGGCTGAAAGTATTAACATCTTTGCATGAAGATTTAGCCATGAGTAAGAACTATTTAAATGAGCACCCTGAACAGACACCAACATGGTTAACAGGAAAAACAATACACCTACTTAAGAGTGAATCTACAAGCTACCCTAAAAGTTATACACCAGTAACTTGCCTTCCAATGACTTATAAACTGTGCATGGGAATTGATGCTGACAGAATTTATAGTCATTCAAAAGAAAACAATTACGGCAGTAGAACAAAAGGGCACTAAACGAAAGTCATATGGAACAAAGGATCATTTGTTGTTAGTCATAGTGGAGAACTGTAAAAAGGGGAAGAATCTATGTATGGCATGGATTCACTACAAAAAAGCATTTTATGATATCCCACATTCATGGATAAAAGAAAGCTTAAAAATTTATAAGATACACCCTACACTGATCAACTACACTACAGTGACCATTGATAAATGTGCAAAAGCAACCTTTAAAGCAGGAAAATTGCAACATCAGGAAAACATCAGTTTGGGACAAGAATGTGATATAAAGAATTTGAACAAGGAGTGCATACATATTTGGGAATTGAAGGATCAACAATAAAACACGAACAAATGCAAATAAAACTTAGTAAGGAATATTTCAAAAGACTTAAATTAATCCTGAAAACAGCACTGACATCTAGGAACAAAATCCAGGCTATAAATCAATTTACTCTTCCTGTCCTAACTTACAGTTTTGGAGTGATCAATTGGCCCCAAAGCATGCTGGATAGATTAGATAGGAAAACAAGAAGGATGCGCCATGCTCACCAAATGATTTATAAAAATCAGTGCATACCAGGATTATATATTTCCCATTCCAGAGGAGGGATGGGCCTCCTTGAAATTGATTACATGTATAGTGGGACTCAAAACATATCTGCTAACCTCACAAGACCTAAACGTAGTGAAAGTTTTGAAACATGAGGAGAATAAATCTAAGATGACTTCTCTGCTTAATCTAGCAGAAGCATATCGGCATCAAACAGAAATGGAAATCAATCCAGAAGTAGGAAAAATCAGGCAGCAACTGAAAGTGCCAAAAAAACAAGAGAGAGAATATAAGGTGAAGGACCAGATGAGAATGCAAGAAATGTGGGAGATGCATAAATATAGTTGCAAGTATAGAAAACTTCTGGAAGAACCTCATGTTGATCGGGAATGAACACAAGCATGATTAAGGAGAGGTGAATTCAAACCAAAAGATGAAAGGTTACTATTGGTGGCCTAAGATAGTAGGCTGCATACACGTTGGTTTACAAAGTCCTTTGAACATGTGGGAGAGACAAGACAGATGTAGGTTTTGTAAAACCAAACTGGAACAGTTGCACACCTTGTTTCTGGTTGTGACATATTAATGGTAGAAGGACTGTATACTGAAAGGCATAATAATGTGACAAGACTGTTGCACTGGGGATTGTGCAGACATTATGCTATTGAAGTGGCTGAAAAACACTGGAAACATGAGCCACAAAGCATCATAGAAAATGATGAAGTCTACATCACATGGGATCATCCATTACCAACAGTTCAAAAGATAGATGCAAGAAGACCAGATAATAGTGGTCCATGAAAAGAAGACAAGAGTAGCATTGATCATTGAATTCGCCACACCCAGTGACTACAGTGTCTTGTGTACAGAGAGACACAAAATCATAAAATATCAGGATCTGCAAGCAGAGATGAGAGCAGTGTGGAAGAAAGATACCCAGACAGTTCCAATAGTAGTAGGAGCAATGGGCCTTATAAAAAACGAATCTACAGTTGTATTTATATATGCTACCAATACATGTAACTCCATGCGAATTGCAGGAGGAGTCATTACTGGGCACATTGCGGGTGCTGCAAAGAGCACTTTTGGCTGACAAAGACTGAAACAAGACTAATTTCATGAACTTTAATCGTACTTTGACTTAGGAAAGGGATCCATTCCCATCTTGATATTAGAAACCCAAAAGATTTGGCGAAATTAAAAAGTGAAAAACAGGTTCTTCCACTTTAACTAATGAGCTTACATACTAAAGACTGCTTTCCCAAGTGTCGTCAGCTTAGCCTTTGGAAGAGCCGCTCATTTGCATTTTAGTGCCCCCTTGGCTTCTGTACGAAAGTAGTAAAGCCCTTTCTGTAATTATAGAAAGTTTTACTTTCCATTTCAGTTGCATATTTCAGTATTTTCCTTTCATTTCCTTTCCTATCTTCACAGATAAAGGCACAAGGTTATATGTGTGTGTGTGTGTGTGTGTGTGTGTGTGTATGTATATATATATATATATATATATATATATATATATATGTATATATATATAAAATATAATATTAACTGGATCTATTGTCTGACTGAACCCCGCCCTGATGTTGAATTTAAAAGTTTGATCATTTACAATAGTGAAAAGAAAAAAGAAAAAGAAAACAATAATACCGACAGAGGAAAATAATTTCCTCATCCCCATATTAAAAGTAAAACACCCCTAATAGTCACAGTGTTACAAGAAGGTTTTTATTGACATTGTGGTGTAGGATTGGGTTGGAGGAAGGGGCAGTGTTAGGGTAAGGGTTAGCAGCACCCTTTACTAAAGAGGGCAGGGGGGCTCTGACCTTCATTAGGGCTATGGTCAGCATCCATTACTAAATAAAGCAGGGGTAATATCATGTACCCCCTATTTCTTCTGGTCTTAAGAAAATTTTGTTTCTTCTAACCTCTGATCACTTTCTTTCTCTTCCATCCCATGGATCTTTCTGATACCTTTCTTCTGGATTCCTTCAAGTACATTGATGTCCCTTTCCCTATATAGTTTTCAGACCTGAACACAGATCTGACCAGTATTTCTCCCAGTGGAAGCAATGCCTCTCTTCTTCTGGAATTTATCCATTGAGAATACACCCCATCATTCTGTTTGCTGGTGCCACTGCTGTCTCATCCTGTTCTCCTGGTGGCTCATCCCAGATCCCTTTTCTTACTCTATTGACATTAGATGTCCTTCCATTTCACTTTTGCAGTATTCATTACATTAAGGATCTCCTGCCAAGCATGGCCCAACATCCAGGCAGTATACCAAATCCTTTAAGTTGTTTTAATGTACACCGTACATCACAAACTTCTTATGGAGCATAGGTAATAAAGGTGACATCCAGCCTTACCAACCTCAGAACTTTTGTCATCAGTCTGAATGCCATATTTTGATCATGAGTCTGAACGCCTGTTCCATTGCTGGTTCACCAACATGTTACAGATAAATTCCACCCCCCCCCCCCCATCAAGGTTTTTGTCATCTTATCTTTCCTTTGCAATATTGTTGATTATGGAGTTTCATGTCATCCAAACAGGGTAAATGCCATTGTACAGAGTCCCCATAAAGACCATTAGGAACAGTGTTTTGCCTTGGCGCTACCATACATCCTGTTCTGTCTGTCAGGCCTTTGTTCCCAAAACCCTTTGTAGTAGGCTTTCTTCTTTGATGCTTTATCTTGAGAATAAGCATCTTAAGTTTCTCACTGAAGAGACAATGGAGGGAACTTCACCATCTGAGGGACAGCCATCTGATTACAAAGAAGGCCAAACCTAGGCCGGAATCTTCTGCTATTCAGCCTCTGCTGGTTGTCCCTCCCAAGGCAAGTGATAGCATGGAAGTTTGCCTGGCTTCATCACTGGATTCTTCTGCTGTGATCTAGTTGGAGGTTGGCGGGGATCTGACCTTAATTACATCTAAAGAGGCATTGCAGGCATCTGCTTTGGACAGGAAATGGGGAACCATGGTTGATCTTTGAGGAACCTAGGTGCGTTCCCCAAATTTTGGTCCCTACTACTATTATTGAATGCCATCCGGGGTCAGAGCCTTCCAGATTTTTTAATGGGGATGTCCCCTTAAAGAAAAAGCAGAAGACTGAACATATTTCCTCAGCTCCTAAGGATCCACGAGTGAATGGCAGTCCTTCACTCAAGAATTGTGTAGTCCTTTGACGGCTTTAAAACCTCCTCATTGAGTTTCTGTTCTAGCCCCAAACCCCAGTCCTCTATCCCCCTTAAAAGAACCGGAGAACAACTTTCCTCTGAGGGGGGGGAGGCAGATTCAGATGAGGAATCCCTTCCTTACTCCTCCCAGATTTGGATTATGGATCACAGGAAGAGGAATCTACCAGTCTTGATACTCCCTTTGAGGAGATTTCTTTTGGGACACTATCTCTAGGATGATGGTGTTCTTTAAATGGGATTGTGCTCAAGTTTGATTAACTAAAAAGATATTATGAGCTCCTGCAGATGGATTTTCCCAGACCTTCTGCTGTCCCTCCTGTTTTGGCTGCTTTGTTGGATGCCTTTTCCAATGCCTGTAAGGCTCCAGATTCTCAGCCCCCTGCTCCTAAGAAACTTGATAGGTTCTATAGAGTGCCTGAGGACTCTAAATTCTTGTATAAATGTCCAGCTGACCCGCTGGTGTCAGTAGCTTCTGATAAACTTTCCCAATTGCTTCCTTCTGCTAAGTTAATGCCTTCTGATAAAGATAACAGAGCCATAGAAAGGCTAGGCAAGAAGGTTTATACCTCTGCTACCTTGACGTTTAGGGGTGTTAATTGTCAGACTCGTATGTCCGGGTACTTGGTGGCTGTGCTTTCCCAGGCCTGTCAGGTGATTTCTGATCTTCCAGACTCTGAGAGTAAAATTTCTGCCCTTTCTTTTTTAGTGACTTCCTCCCAGTGGTTCATTATTCCATGAAGTGTAGTTATGATGCAGCAGATGCTTCTTCTAGGGCTGCTGCTTTTGGGTCAGTGATGAGGTGTTCTTGGCTTTGGCCTCAACCTTTGCCTGATGATATTAAGGCTAAGTTGATGGATGCCCCTTTAGATAATAAACATTAATTTGACAAAGCTGTTGCTGATTTAAGATCCTTAAACGTGTGTGTTTTTCCTGTGCCTAAATTTCAGAGAAACCACCCCAAAAAGCCAGCCTTTGTTCACACGCAATCTCTCCCTTCTTCTAAGGGTAAAAAGGGTGGCAAGCAGGTTTCTCCTGTGAAGGCTACTTAGACATCTATGCCTCAGAAGTCTCCTTTTCTTGATGAACCAGGTGTTGTCTGACTATCCTGTTCTGCTCAGCCCAGCCCAGCCCAGTGGGTGATAGGATTTTGATTCCACGCCTTTTTTAGAGCACGTGATTAGGGTCCTGCAGGAAGCCAGGAAACCTACTTATCCAAATGGAAGAAGTTTTCGATTTGGTGTCTTTCTCATGACCTAGAGCCACTTTCTGTGGATGTTCCTTTGGTTCTCTTACCTGTGTGAATTGCTCAGTGCTGTTAAGGACCACGCATCAGGTATGTTTGCTTGTCTGCCTTTATCTCCTCCTTTAACTTCTAGGTTTGAAGCTAAACAATTCCTTAAAGGCATCCTTCATATTAGGCCTCCCAGGAAGCCTGTTTCTCTTCCTTGGGATCTTAATTTTGTTTTAGAAAAATTAACTCTGGCTTTTTGAGCCTGCAGCTTCAGCTTCCTTGCAACATTGCTCTTGGAAGACTGTTCTTTTGTTGGCCCTTACTTCTGCCAGACGGATATCTGAGCTTCCAGTTGGGAGGGTGGCCTAATGGTTAAGGTGTTTGCCTTACAAACACAAGGTGCAGGGTTTGAGTCTTATAAGGGATAATTGGCTAGGCTTAAATTGGCTCGCAAGGGCAGTTAGCTTAGTACTAATCTATGAACCTATGAACCTATTATGGCTTGTCCTCTTTTTTTTTTCTTTTTTTGGTGTTTCATAAGGACAGGTTGTCCTTGCATACTAATCCTTTTTTATTCTGTTAAGGCTCATTCTAGTACAGCTGTGGTTTCTTCTGGTGCTTTTTTGATGGGTTTAGATCTATATTTGAAGCAGCTACCTGGGCTTCTGTGCATGTATTTACCAAGCACTACAAGTTGGATGGAATTTCCAGAGCTAGAGTTGGTTTTGCTAGGGCTCTGATGGTCCTTCCTTCTCTCTCTCTCTTTTCTGAGATTTACCATACAGATATATGTCCTTCTGTTCATTGTTGCAATATTCACTCCTTTCCTCCACTCCCTGGTCCATTTCACTTTTGAACGTACTAACTACCTTTCTTTTCCTTGGACTGGTGCTCTCAGTTCTGAGGATGATACAGCCAGATGTCACCTTTATGCCCAATACTAAGCAAAAGCATGTGTGAGACATAACATCATACCTTAAAGCAACCTAAAGTCTTTGGTATACTGGCTGGACATCAGGCTGCCCTTAGCAGGGTAAACCAAGTGTAATGAGCACTGCAGCAGTGAAGAGAAGGATGTGTAACTTTATGGTAAGATTTTACCCAACTGTACTTTCTACTCATCAGAATATCTTGCATTTGTTCATGCTGAACTTTAGCTGCCACCTTTCTGTCTACATTTCCTACCTTACTAAATTCTTTGTTAGACTCTTGTCCATTCTTTTTTTGCTGCACCTATCATTGCCACGCACTAGCCCTTTGATGCTTCAGCTGAACCATAAATGCAGTATCAGCATTCATTCATTCGTGAGGCCACTCATTAGAGCTTCAGAAATTCAGTGTTACTACTGTGCTCCCACACCATCAGCACCTCCTGCCAGTTGCACAGCCTGACAGCTTGTGCCCAGAGCAGCCCATCTCCCCTTTCATTCCATTCTAGTTGTGGTGCTGGTTTCACATATTGAAAAGTTCTGATGTATCTCCCCCAAAGCTTAGACAATCGGCACTTAATCTTTCATGGAAAAAAGCTAACACAATATTTAGCCTATGACTGGCAAAGAGACTTGAGTTTCCTAATATCATATATGAAGCTCCATGTTCTGCATCTTGTGCAGTCTGTTTTCCCCAGATCATGCATACTTCATTCTCTCCTCTCTTCACACTGTCCTGTTACATTCATGACTTTTCAGGCTGTGATCCTATATACTTTCTATGTTATCTCCTCTATTTCTCTCACTACCTAGTACTTAACGACACCTCCTCCTGGCATCCCACCTCCTTACATCCTGTTGCCATACTACTGCCTACTAATTCTTTCTGACAGATTGGTACATTACTTTGTAATGCATTGTATCTTGCTGTAATACTAACTGAGGAGCTTTTCTCCTCAGGCCACCACTGAAAAACAGGCTTTTGCACACTTGGACTATCCCATTTAACACATGATCAGATGTCATCTTCATTCATTCATTAACCTGTAGGTCTCTGTTCTGACCCCCAGAAATGACTGACCATGTTACTAGCTAAAGATTCCAAGCCCGTGCTCCTACCTCCTTCTCATAGTTCTCCACTCTTCCAGATTACCTCAGATCGAGTTTGCAATAACAGCTATCCTTGGATAACAAAAAAGCCAACATAGCCAGCACAGGCTAAAGATAACATCAAGAGCTCAGTAAGGAACTGTAGGTTCCTATGAATATATCCATTAGATCTTGGATCAGGGGAAGCGGGGGAGGTTAATGAAGATAGACGACACAGATGGAACATTATGGTATCTGATGTTGACATATTCATTCATTCGTTAACATGGGACATAGTCCCCAGCCAAAAAAACCCAGGGTGGTCCTCATGGAAGAATATTCTAGAGTACAGCAGAGCCGAAAGCACTTCTTCTGGAGATGATGTCCAACTTAGAATGTGCAATAAAGGTATGAGGGTTTGACCAAGTAGCTGCTGCACAAACGTCCTGAATAGATACCCTCAACCAAAAGGCTTGGGAAGTACCCATAGACCTTGTGGAATGAGCCTTAATCTAACAAGGCACTGGAATGTTCTTGGAGGAATAAACAAAGGCAATACAGTCTTTCAACCATTTAGCTAAAGTAGTCTTAGTAATGGGTTTACCTGTTTTAACATCTGAAAAAGATACAAACTGATCAGAAGAAGGGGGCCTAAATAAGGGGCACTGGTGTTTTATGAATGAAGTTAAGAAATTCTTAATGAAGAGTGAACTGAAGCTGGGGGTTACATTGTCTAAAAGATGATGGTGTACTGGCTTATAGAAACATTTCCATCTACTTTTTACAAGAGAGAAATGGCAGCAGCTCTGCAGGGTAGCTGTTGAAATTAGGTGGACCTGATGATGTAAATGTGGTCTTCTGTTTGTATCTTTGTAATGTACATGTGCTTTTAACTGTGCTGCACAATTGTTTGTACCCTTTGAGACTTCAGGAAGATGCACATTAGAGCAAAGCAAGAGCATGTTAAGCCCTTACCTTCGAAGCACTTTGGAAAAGGAAGAGTTTTTCTAAATCTTTAACCCACTACACGTTTAAACCACAGCTGTCAACCACTCCACTCTTCTTCCTTTCTATCTTCTGTTTATCCCACTTGCTCTGTCACACCTGTTACTTTAGCCTTGTCTTCTCCAGTCTGTTTATTACTTTTGTATTTCAGGAACCACTGACATCTGTTTCTTCCTACACTTAATCTAAGCCCATGTTTATTTAACTAACAATAATCTGATCAGTGTAATGTCTGTCATCTTTTAATGCAGAAACATGTCTGCTTATATATACTGTTTTTGTATGTCTGTAGTTGTAAACTGTTGTTATTCTGTAACGTGGATATTTGTAACTTATACTTGTGTGAATATGTAACTCTGAAGCCTTTATCCTTTAGCCTCCGCTTCAGCTGGGTGCACTACCCAGTCGGACTTTCCCAGTAAACAGATGTCAATAGATATGCTGTATTGCAGTGTAAGCAACGGCATAGGATAGACTGAGTATACTAATGGTATGGTCTGCCACTTGGGAAGATGGTTACTTATGTTTTGTATGGGTCAGTTGCTGTAGAGCTTACTTGGCCCCTGCTTATTAGTTTTATAATTTAATGATACTGTACTCTCAGTAGCCCATAGGAGGTAATCTGAATAAAAAAAATGTTAGAAACATTACTTAGGCTATGCTAAGATTTGGATGCAAGACGTTTAGTCTGACTTAATGTGTATGTAAGCTTCACTTGTAATGGTATGAAAAAAAAATTAAAAAACACTCTTCTGATAAACTTTGCAGGTGGCCTAGGTTTTTAATACAGGACATTAACATTCATCTCTTCAAGTACAGTCCTTCAACAATAATTACAAGATCTGCAGGTGTGAGATCTGTGTTGTATGCATTTTATAGGCAGCGATGCATGTGACACCTGTTTAACCATCGTGGTACTAATGAGGGTAGGTTGTTCCCATAATTTATATTCCAAGTTCTACGCTTAAAAAAAGATGTCAGCAGAATTATGGATGTTTATATATGCTGGCCAGGCTCCTGCATCTAAACTGCCTGAACTATTTTCCTAAGAAAAATAGTCAGCAATTGTGAAATTTCTGCACTATGTAACTAGGTGTCTGCATCATGATCACTGGTTAACTAATGCAATTATGTATCACAGAAAAGTTTAAGTTTTTGTTTTTTTGTTTTTTTTTTCTTCAAGGTATATGGCCTGAAGGTTCAGATGGAACTGACATAAATGCTGTTTGTAGATCAAATAATAAGAAGATTTTAGCTACAGCTGATGACTTTGGCAAAGTTCTCATCTTCTCCTTCCCCTGCTGTCAACCTCGGGTAAGTAATGAAGAAAATATTCCTTTATTCCTTAGAACTTCTAAGTAAGTGAATTTATAAGGCATGTAGCTCTTTAATACAGAAATGTATGCCAGCTATAATACTGTGTTATCGATAGGAAGGATACTTTTTTCCCCATATCCGTTTTTGGTCCACCCTACCTTCTATTACTTCCAGTGTGTTGATGACTCCTCAATCTCCACATCGTGTGTGTGGATATGTATGTATACCTGTGTGTGTGTGTGTGTATATATATATATATATATATATATATATATATATATATATACACACACACACACACACACACACACACCATAGCAGAATACAGAATAAATGCAACCTCGAGTCTCCCCTGAAAAGAGGTTAATAGTGTAATGGGACTAACCCAGTCAACAAAGGATAAATAAATAAATAAATCAACTTCATATGGTCAATCCCATAAAATTTAACATTCTGAAAGATCGAACATTAAACAAAAACTGCAAACTGTTGTTTTTTTTGGGGGGGAAGGAAGCCCTTCTCCATTCTCTGTACACCCTGCTAATTATACACACACACTAATATATATATATATATATATATATATATATATATATATATATATATATATATATATATATATATATATATATATATATATATATATATATATATATATATATATATATACACAAACATATATGTATACCACCTCTGAGATTACACTACCATGGGGAAGAGGGTAAATTCCCCAATCCCTCCCCACTGTACCACAGTATTAGGGAACCCGCTGTGTGTGTGTGTGTGTGTGTGTGTGTGTGTGTGTGTGTGTATATATATATATATATATATATGTGTGTGTCTGTGAGTATATATATATATATATATATATATATATATATATATATATATATATATATATATATATATATTATAAAATGTATTTATTTATTTGCAGTTTGTTAACCCGGGAAATTCCATTGGGCGAAAGTGAACACTTTTTCAATGGAGGCCTGGGGAGAAAATCTCCATGTGAATACCTGCAGTCGAAATACATACACATACAGTCAAAATATATTTCCATACAGTGAAATTGCAAGTATAAAACAATATTATGAGACATAGGATTAAAAAATTGAGAAAGGGTAAATGAAATACAGGGTCTTTAGCATTGATAAGATTTTGTGTACAATTCTGTAATAATAGATGTGAATGTGTAATAGTTTAGTCTATCTACAGTAGGAGGTGGGGGGACAGAGTATGAAGAGAAGGGGAGGATCGATAGGTTAGTGTTTGGTAGGGTGCAGATCGGTATGGCTGGTGGAAGGAGAGGTGGAAGGTGGAGGCAGAGGTGCAGTTTAGAGCTTAGGAAGGGTGGGAACAGATGCATTTCCGATTGGAAGAGTGATAAGAATGAAATAAGGTTTCAAAGGTAGTGGGGTTCTGAGAGGTACGAATATGGGGAGGGAGTGAATTCCATTTGCGTGCAAGGGAGAACGACAGAAGGAGTTGACCAGGAGTGCGGAGGGGCTTGTATACTTTGAGTAGGTATTTTGTTAGACCTAAGGGAGTGGTCAGGGAGATGCATGGTGGAAGGTAGAAGAGAGGGAGGATGAGTCTGAGGGCTTAAAAATGAGTTTACGGGTAGTAGAAAGTTGGATAGAAGATAGATCATTGGGGAGCTAAAGCCATTTTAAGGAGTGTAGAAAGTTGCAGTGATGAGAGGAATGTTTAGAGCCTTTAGCAAACTTTGTAATTTTGTTATAGTAGGCTGCTAGTTTAGATGTGAGGGTGTCTTGGAGATTGGTAAGGATGGTGGCACCATACATGAGGGAGGGGAGAAGATAAGTTGTGGAGAGTGTCATTTTAGTGGAAGGGGTGAGAAAGCGAATATGATGTTAAAGCATACCAAGTTTTTGCTGGGTTTTCTTCATAGTAGTTTGAAGATGAATATCGAATTTAAGTTGATCATCAATAATGATACTTAGGAGCTTGGTATGGGGTACTACTATAATAGGTGTCCTATTTTGGCTTGTAATTAAGAAGATGTTATTGTGTATTTTAGAGTTTTTGGTGGGGGTGAAAATCATAAGTTTGGATGTGGAGGCATTTAGGGCAAGATTGCTGCTGAACATCCTCTGTGCTGAGGCCTCGGTGCTGGTGAAGGCTGCTTGAGTAGCTTGCAGGAGTGTAGGGAGAGATTTAGCTGAACAGATAATTGTGGAGTCATCTGCATCTTGGATGAGTTTAGTATTAGGGATGCAAAGATGGAAGTCATTTATGAAGATGTTGGAGTAAAGGGCCCGGTATTGAGCCTTGTGGGATACCTGTGCGAGTGTCTACAAAAGAGTAGGTACATTTATTCCATTTGATGGCCTGTTGTCTGTTTGAGAGGTAGTTAGAGACCAGTTTATGGTTGCCTGAGAGAAATTGAAATTTGAGAGTTTAGAAAGAAGTAAGCTGTGGGAAATAGTATCAAATGTCTTGGATAAGTCTAGAGCAGGGATGATGCAGTGTTACTGGAGTCCATTCATGGTTAATGTCAAGAAAAGATGAGGGAAGTGGTGGTACTATGGCCAGGTCTGACGTTGTGCTGTGTTAGGGTGAGGAGGTGATTGTCAAGAAGATAAGAGTTGGAGATGAATACATTTTTTCAAGAATTTTTGAGATGCGGGAGAGGATGGCTATGGGGCAGAAGTTAGAGATATCAGAATTATTGCTGCCTTTATGTAAGGGAATGATGAAGGTTTCTTCCAGAGAAGAGGCACATAGGGTTCTTTGATGGAGTGGTTTATTAAACTGCAGATGGGGAGAGCAATACAGTTAGCAGCTAATTAGAGAAAGTCTGAGGGTAAGTTATCTGAGGTGTTGGACAAGGTTTTAGTTTATAAAGAAGATTTTTTTATGGCATTGACAGAGAGAGCTTTAAGGGAGAAGGGAGGGGTGTGGTAAAGGTGGTGGAAGGCAAGGAGTCTGGGGGGGTGGTAGGAGAGGGTGGAGACTTTTTGGGGAATGACGTTGTTAGTCTTGCAGTTCAGTCTATGAAGAAGGAGTTAAATCTTGATGCTATGATATGGTCTGGGGCATTGGGGTCTGGGCAAGGGTTATCTTTTCTTCCAGGATTAAGGAGGGTGGAGACACTGCTCCAAAATTTTTGGGGGTTGATTTTATGGTCGTTTTGTAGCTTGGAGTAGTAAGTTTTATGGTCTGAGGCTATTTGTTTTTTTACTAAGTTGCAAAGCCGTTTATATTCGTTAAGGGAGTCTGTTGTTTTGAGTTTATGGTGGAGTTTCCATGAGTTCTCCTGGGCGTGCATGAATTTTATAGTATCATTAGTGAGCCATGGGGCTGTTTTAGATTTGACTCTCTTAGTCTTGGGAGGGGAACAGCTGTTGAGCAAATTTATAAAGGAGGAGTTGAAGTATGAGACGGCGTCATCAAGAGGAAGAGTTTTTAGATGGTTTCAGTTCATTTGTTTTAGATGGTTAGAGAAGGATTTGGGGTTGAAATTTGTGAGTGTACAGGTTGATATAAATATATATATATATATATATATATATATATATATATATATATATATATATATATATATGGAAATCCAGAAATGCACTTCAAGTTGTGTTGCATCGAATACATGATTTGAAAGCTTTTTTTTTTAATTGAAATTAAAATTAGCAAATCTGCAATATCAAGATACTCTTCCTTTTCTGTTATCCAGATGGCAAATGTGGTTTAACAGTCATCTTTTCAAAATATCAAATATCGAATACCATCTTTACCGTTTTCACATTTTGACAGCATAACGTTTTTATTTTCAACATTTTATTTTGACAAACAAATGTGTTTATATATTTTGATAGTAAATACCTATGTATATATATATATATATATATATATATATATGTATATATATATATATATATATATATATATGTATGTATACATACTTACACAGACACGTGCATGTGTGCACATACCTTTATATATTGATTGCACAATAAGTTTTTGAGGCCAAACATTCTAATGAAACATTAAGAGTACACAAAAGTATAATCAGATGTACTAGGACCCAAAACTGCACACTACCAGCCAACAAGCAAAGCCCAACTAAATTATACTCAGAGAACAAAAATGTTGTTAATAAAATAACTAAAACATTAAGTAAATGTAAGGAAAAATAATGCAAGGTAAAATATTCAAGCGACAGACATTTTAAACTTGTATAACATATACCAATGTCAAAAACATAAAAAAATACAGTGCTGTGACATAGTAAATAAACAAATATCAAATGTTTAGGAAGCTTACAACTGAAAATGTCCTAAGAAAATAATGCTTAAAAATTAACCAGTTAAAATGTGTAAAAAACTGCATTAAAACCAAATGTAATGTCCTAATTTAAAAATATTGAACAAATACAGCATTATAGCATGACTAACATACTGCATTCATAGGTGATTACTAGGCTAATGGTCTTAGGATGGAGGCCTTTTTAAGCTAGCCACATGTTTCCATTTGTAAATATTAAGATAAATTACCCCAGGGCATAAAGTTGAGTTTAGGCTACAAAGCATTTACATACTGCCTCTGTCCGGCAAGGGTATAGGGTATAGGTGCCAGACCAGGGATGAATTTCCAGTTCCTCATCCATTCTTCTAGGTTACGCCTAAACAGGGCGAGGGGCAAACTCTGCTTCACTTGACAGGAAAGTGTGTTCTAAGGTAGGCTTCATCTCTGAGGTGGATACTTTTCCTTTCAATATATTACATTTAAAAATTAAGTTTAGGTCCTTGGATTGCTTATTTCTAATGTGCAGCAAGTCTTTCAGTAGTAGATCAGATGATGCTTTCTAAGCCAGGAATTGTTCTCCTCTCAGTAGTCTATAAGAGGCCGAGTATAATAAGGTTTTGAGGTTCTGTGTATTTCATGTGATTTATGATTTGTATCCTTTTTGTAAGGAACCTCAGTGGATTACAATTGGTCAAAGATGCTACAATTTGACAGTCATATTTATTCATAAAATGCATACTGATGGAAAAACCCATTGTTCTACTAACTATTTTTAAATAAGTTAGAGCGATATTTAAAAACTGCCACAGATTGTGATCCTTTGATCCCTCAGAATGTTTGAGCAAATAAGCTGAGAGGTATGCAGCTTGCCTGGTGATAATTGCTATGTGCTTTACTGGTTTACAAAGCCAGTAAAAACCTTTGCACTTTCTGTACATTTTAGTTCATGGAGCAGGTAAAGTACCATGTATTAAAAAAGAATTATGATTGGATCACCAGTCCTAACCTTTTATTGCGCGTTCTTGATGTAGATGCTAAGATTTACCTCTTGGGCTTTGCTTTTGAGGCGAATTTCTTGGCATCCTTGCCTTGAACACATAATCAGCAGGTTATGATCAGGGGTCTCATCATAATCCTCTGAGTTACTTTTGCATGAAAATGTTTTTTTTTCCAATAATTGTATTATCTCTTGAGGGAATAATCTTAATATCTCACTGGATGATATTTAATCCCAAAGCTTTATTATTTTAAACACCCAGCTTGATCTTCTATTCCTAATACTAATATTGGTTTAATAGTCACTTATTACTAATTTATGCTTGATATTCTCTTTTTGGAAAGATTCAACAAACATTTCATCAAAATTATCTATATCTACCTTGTTAAATCTCTCATAATATTTTTAAACACTATAATAATTTTGTCAATATATGTACCTGGAGAACAGATGATGATAGTTTGAGCAACACATACTTTTGTATCTATCTGCTGATCAGTAAAGACCTTTTAGCATTTTAGAATAAGATTTAGTTACGTGTAATGCTGTAGCTCCTTTGTGTTAAAAATGTCTTTATTTCTTATTTGGTTCTTTTACCGAATCCACCTTTCTGAACTTGTAATTCAGCTGTTGTATTATGATCTTTTCCTTGCCCATCATTTTACTTTATTCTGGCCACACAGGTTTAGTTTCCCAAGTAGCTAAGTTTTCAAAGGGCTGCATAATGCCACTTATCTCTTCATTATCATTAATTAACACACATTATTTAATTCCACCAAAAATATCCTGAGGTTTTTTATAGTCAGTTGTGCAGGAATTCTTTGATAAAACATATGTCATTTTGACTGGATACAGGGAATGATATTGCCAATACATTTTTTCCATTTGTTGTTCGATTTATTGGAGGCATATGTTCTTTGTTTTCATTTCATACATCATTCCTATAGGAATGATGTATGAAATGAAAACAATCACATTGTGTATGCTCATTACAATATTTTCGGTTTTGAGCTTCATCCAGTTTCTGTATACTTATACTAATGATGGAATTCTAGTGTCTGTACTTGCGCCTGTATATTTGTATTCAAAAGAAGCTGCTTTCTGTAGCCAAGGAGTCATGGTTGGGTTCCTTCCATCTCTGTCTGGTGTGTCTCAGAGCAAACCACTTAACCAGACAGTATTCCTAGTTCCCACTGAAAAGGGGCATGTATCCAGTGGGCTTATCCAATCAAGCAATGGCTATAAAAATTACCTCCTAAAATCAAACTATCTTTCATATTTCTATGTATTTCCTTGCAGAATTTGCCTGAGTCCTAGTGCCCATGCATCTTTGTTTAAGTTCTAAGTCTGATTTTATATTGTAGCATTATCTTTGAAAACATAACTTTGGCATCTCTATGTGATGACACGATTTTAGGCTTAGTAGCTGCATTTTTCCAGAGCATAACCTATATCTTATCTTTCTTGAACAATAAATTTACAAACTTATTTATATTTAGTCTGTTTAACCTATGCACATCAGCTGTTTAACGATCTTTTATAGCCACCGATAAGAATACTATTTAAAGATATTGACAAACAAATTAGACATTGTTATAACTAAGTAAATATCTATCTCCTGTTTATATGAGGGTATTTTACTGGTAATACTATAAATTATGACTATATCTGAACAGGAAATTGATAAACATGCTTAATTTTGTCTGCATGCAAAATCAATGCAAGATATAATAATTTTAAGAACTATATAAACCTTGTTACTTTACCTTAACTTGGGAACTGTCATTCCTAACCTGAATAAGAAAATGTTTGCCTAAATATCCTATTTCTATTGCAGAAATGAAAAATGCGCAGAGTATATATATATATATATATATATATATATATATATATATATATATATATATATATATATAGGGTCTATATCAGAACATTAAAGTTTTAAAACTTTGAATGTTCTAATAGCAACTAGTTTTGAGCGAACACTGAAAATAGCGAAGCTGCAGAACACCAAATTCTTTGGCCGGTTCTGTGGCTTCACTATTTTCAGCTCTGTGGTGGAAATTTATGGGTCTGGTTCAGGTAAGTGTGCGACTGTGTGGTTGTTAGGATTAGGGCACGCGTTAGGTGAGTTAGGGTTAGGGCGCAGGTTAGGTGAATTAGGGTTAGGGGGGTTAAGTGGGTTAGGGCGCAGGTTAGGTGAGTGTGTGATAGTGATGAACCTTAGGGTTAGGGTTTGGGTTAAGGTAAGTGGATAGATAGTGTATGTATAGTTTAGTGTAGGGTTAGTTGTAGAATTTTAAGTGTATGTGTGTGTATTGATGTTTTTTAGGTGTGCTTGTGTTGTGTGTATGTGTTTCGGAATAGCAATTTTTTTCCCCAAGGAAAAAATTTGCTGTTCTGAATGTTCAATATTATGTGGTTTAGATATTTTAGGTTTGATGAAACAGTGTTCGCTATTTCATCTTTCGATAACGTGATATAAACTATATATATATATATATATATATATAAGAAAGACAACAGTACACCTACTTATTTCAACTGCTAATTGCTTTAACATTTCCTGTATGCTTAACATACCAGATCCCTGTAAATGTATATATGATGAGACTATTGGAAAAGCTCTCCCTGTATTGCACTTAATATCTACTAAGTACAAAAACAAATACAATTTTTTGATGGTGCTGTAAATCAAAGTTCAAACCAACAAACAAAAACATTAAAATTCGGGGAAAAGTAAACAAAAAAAAAATAGTTGTAAAAGTAGTAAAACACATCTGTTTCACTGCTTTTATGCAGTAATGTCCAGCAGACTTTTTCAGAATGAATAAATCATCACAAGATCTAACATAAATCACAATGTTGAATAAAAGATGGTTCATATATAAAAAAAAGACTGTAAATATAATACTATAATGTCACAAAATGTAATAAAAATGTCATTAAAAATATATTTGATGCCAACCAAATTGTTCATTAATTCTTTTTTCTCAACTTACCTCCATTTTAAAATACATTTGACATTTATGTGTTCATTTAATCTAGGTTTCTTGTCTGCCCCTAACCAGAGCTATCACAGTGAATCTTTATAGTAGACTTTTAAAATCCCCACCTCTACCGTCAAATGATAAATTATCTTAAACAAAAATTTAGGAATGTTTAAAAAGTGCAGTATTACTGCATTTAATAGACTATAAATATTCTTTCTCTCTTTTCCAATTTTCCTGTGGTTATGCATATATAAAATGCTGTACATTGGGAACATGGGGCTAAATACCCAGTTCAGCTTTGTTAAGGGCAGATCCTGCCTCTTAAACCTGGTTGATTTCTTTGAAACAGTCACCAAGGCCATTGACGAGGGGAAGGTGGTCCACACAGCCTACCTGGACCTCGCAAAAGCCTTCGATACAATACTCCACTCGGGCATTATAGATAAGCTCACCAGCTTAAATATAAACCCCTATGTCACTAGATGGATTGCAAACTGGCTCAAGGACAGAACCCACATGGTTAGAATTGCTGGAGCCATGTCAGACTCCAAACCAGTTACAAGTGGTGTCCCACAAGGCTCAGTCCTGGGACCTCTCTTGTTCAGTATATATTTCTTGGAGGTACAGGCCAACATGGAAGGACTGTGGCTGACCAAGTTCACAGATGACTGCAAACTGGGTGCTATAATAGACTCTCCAGCTGACACAAGCATCCTCCAAAAGGGCCTCATAGAAACAGACAACTGGTGCCAGAGCCATGGCCTCAAGCTAAATGCCAAAAGTGTATAGTCATCCCTTTGGCAAAACAAAGTGCCACAAATTACCACATAGGTGGTAATCCATTAAGTACAGAAGAAGTAATTAGGGACCTGGGGACCCAAGTTGATAGCAATCTCTCATTTGACAACCATGTGGTCAAAGTGGTTAGAAAAAATTTTATATAGCCCACCTAATCATGAAGGGATTCACATCTAGATCAGGGGATGTCATCGTGCCTCTTTACTCATCCCTCATCAGGCCCATAATTGAGTACAATGCCCCTTTTGGGATGTACCTTACCAGACACCTGCAGCAACTGGAAAGACCCCAAAAGTACCTCACCAAGAGGGATCAAAGGGCTCAAACAGATGCCATATGCTGCCCGGTTAAAAAAACTCCAGCTCTACTCAGTAGCATACTGCCTGTTCAGAGGCGATCTGTGCCTGACGTATAAAGCCATGTCCAACCCGGAATTAATGGACATGCTGCACCTCAGAAAATCCAAATCCCATTGAGCTACGCGCTCGAGAGACTTGAACCTCAGCACTGAAATAAATAGGACATGCTGGAGGGACAGATTCATAACCCAGAGGCTCCCTTCACTCTGGAATAAAATCCCAGTCCAGGTTAGGCAGAGTCCCTCACTGACTCTCTTCAAGAGGAATCTTGATGAGTGGATGGGAGATCGTAGGTTTACCCCGGGTATCACTTCTGTGTCACTGTTAGACAGAGGCACAGTATACTAACCTCAAAAAAGGGCATAGCAAAATAAATTCAAAATGGGTGGCGAAAGCCAAACACATTCTGGCTAGGCTTATAAATGCCCTAGGGCAGATAGCGTAGTATGAACCTATATTAAACAACACCCATTTATTGACAGTCTTACCTGCATTTGGTCCTGTATACTTTTTCCCAAATATTCCAAGTACACATTGGGTCCATCTAAAATGTGCTGACAAACCCGACAATAAAGTGGTACGAAATGCATTTCACAACTTGAGTGAAATGGCCACAGATGTATAGGAGCTGGAAATGAGTGAAAGGGAATAACGGTACAGTAGGTGAACTAAGTCACTGGGCCCAAAAGAAATTGTGATGTTTAAGTGGTGCAGTGAAATACTACAACTATGGAATGAGTTGTAGGGAATGAGTCAATGCATTACACAACAGAAGGGGCAATCCTAAAAGCATCTGCTGCTGACTACTCAGTCTGTTTTGAATGAACTAAACAAAGCACTGGGCCAGAGTCCTGCAGGTGGTTTGATTTGGATGATAAAGCAAATAGACTCTTGAACTGAAGGTCCATGAGTCTAGTCCCTTGGCACTAAAAAGTAGAGAATTAAGTTATAATGAGCTGCCAGTACACAGCAACTTACTAATCTAACAATGTTATAAAAATTAAAACAGTTTATTGAACAGGAAAGTACTTGTCTAAGATTATCCACAATGTACATCAAGAACTGACTAACAAGTGGAACTTTAAACAGGATTCAAGTCACTATATCTCAAGTGCAACACGGTAAAGAAGAACTGACATAAGAGATACATAACCTTGAAAGTGGTGCATGTAAACTTGTCAAGCAACATTAAGCCCTGCTCACTGATTTCTGACTTTACAGGACATTATATGGATGAGTATATAAGTGATGATGCAACATACATGGATAGTATTCACTCATAAATTATCTTTGCCAAAGCCACACTGGTTTCCTAAATTAGACCTCCCCAGAAATGGTCTACTAGCAAGCATAATCCCTGTCGAAGGAAAAACTTCAAAGACCAATACACGTAAGGTTCAGGTTAAGGCACTTTAATTCTTGCGGCAAGGAGACAAAAACATGCATGCAAAAATACAGAGTTTGTCTAATCAGAATCAGGAAGTGAAGCCATTCTTATACTATTCTTACAAGACATTGCCTACTGAAGCTGACGTAGTAAATCACAAGTTTACAATATTGTTTTTCACAGCAGATGTTGCTCATGATTTTCTGCTGACATGACATAACATTTCTAGATTCATGAGAAAACTTTGGAAAAATAACATGGCCTTGGAGACCAGCAGCTAGTTGCAATTATTTCTACAGTGCTGTTACATTTCAAGGTACTCTACTCATTCAAGCACAAAGCAATCACAGATTATAGTTCATGTTCTTCAAGTGGTCTTTGTTCTACTTTATCTATCCTTCCTGCAGCTGTATATGTTCTCATAAAACAGACAGGGCTAATTGTCTAAGTTTAATAACATTATAGAAAGCAGTATTGTTCTATTCTTTATTTTCCTAACCAAGCAGAAAACCATCTGCTTCTCAGTACATTTCCTAAGACATAAACAAGATTTTAGCTGCACTGACAAAATACAAGGTCAGAAAGCATTTGCCATTAATATGGATTTGTTCAGCATAAAGCAGAATAAATGTATTATCCCTTTTGGGCTTCTAAAAAGGCACTAATGAACATATATTAATACATATCTTTCTAACATTTCCCCCCTATTAGTACTTTTATTCTACTTTCAAAAGCATAAACGATTTGTTTCTTTTCATAACCTCTTCCATTTTGGATTTGCAGTTAAGAAAGTCATTCAGTTTAACTTATGAAAGCATCTTAGTCTTCAATAGTTCATCAAGCTCAGTACCTTGATATAAGGGTTCAGAAACCGACAAATCTATAAAATCTTTGATCAATCTTTTCATGCAGGGGATGCCACAACAAACACATACTCCCAACTGGAGCATTCCTACACAAATAGCAATCAAGATGTTCATTAGGATGGAACCCCACCCCCCCAAACCATTTCTGTAAAAAGTCCATCAGTGGGTTTGGGCCTGGTTTGGTCATGGTCGACACTTGCTGAATCACCTCAAGGTGGTTGTCTATCTCATGCTGGTTGTCAGGAATATACGAACAGCATTCTTCTTGGATTAAAGCACACGTACCACCTCTCGCCGCTAGGGTGAAGTCAAGAGCCATACGGTTTTGAAGCACCACAGTTCTCATGACATTCAGTTCATCAGTCACTAATTCGAGAGCAGAAAATGTTGCATTGCTCATTACTTTGAGGAGTTTAGACAGTTTTCTCAGCTCCCAAATCGATTTCACTGCTCCATATGCTGGTAATATGCCTGCCCACGATATGATAGTGTCACTCAAGTCCATATGTGTTAGTTTATCACCCATGGAATGATGGTTTCTCCAGCCCGCCTCGATCTGTTCCACTGGATTCTCAGGTTTCCTGACAGCTTTCTTGGTGACCTCTCGTGCATTTCAAATTTTACCTCGAGGCAAAACTGCAGTGTGCCGTATGGCTGGAACCAGGTAACCCAAAAAACAACTGCCGGACCAATTCTCAGGTATCCATTTATAGGCCTTTTTGCCACATACAAAATAACAATCTTCCACCTTAGTAGTAACCTTACTATTAACATATGCTTGCCCTGCATGAAACATTTTCTTGTTTATTATAGACAGTTGCTTAAAAAGAACAGTATTATGTTGTACTTCATTAATTGTTCTGTGCATTGATTTAAGAAACGAGTCATAGTCTGTATCACAAATAGAACCTGCATTATTAGCTTTAGTGTAACATTTGTAAGGAACAGTCATATTGCAATTACTCCAACCCACCTGGACAGTATCATTTTTATAAAAACATACAATTCCCTTTTGTGTAACAGCCTGGTGCAATGCTGTTTTATCTTGTGATTTAACAGTCGTAGTACATAAACCAAGTTTTCCCAGGTCTCATTGACCCCTAGAGGGACTGCATTCATTAATAATCCCCCGTATGCTGTTGGTATAGCTGTACAAACCCAACAATTTGAAACATTAAAAGTCTCAGCATACACATGTTTGATCACTTGGTAAGTGTTAAAGTTTGGATGCCAGTCTCTGAGTAACGCATCGCGTTTATTCAGTTTAGCTTGTGTAGCTGGAAAAAGGAAAGGCCACAACAAAAAGATTAATGTCACCAGTATAGCCAACAGGATAATCATGCAATTTTTTTTGTGACTGTTCTGCATTCCTGTATGCTCTGGAGTTTGTCATTTTTACTCTTGTGGTGTAACAGTAACAAGATTTTTGTCTAGTTCAAAGTTTTTAACCAGTTTACAGTGTGTCAGATGAATCCTGGATGCTTGCTCTGCGATCTTGACTGCAGTGGGTGTTGACAGCAGCACTTGGTATGGCCCTTCCCACTTCGGTGACGTCCAGTTTTTCTTCTTGACGACTTTCACCCAGACCCACGTGCCTGAGACTACTGCTGCTTCCGATGGTCTGGTTTGTTCCTTATCTGAAACAGAATTAAACTGCAGAAGGTGTTTGGAATTCAACATTCTCCTCATATACTCAGCAAGTGTACAGTCGGCTTCCTGATCTGCGGGCATGAGAGGTTTCCACTGAGGTATATAATATGCCCTCCCAAATAACTTCTCAAAAGGAGTCAATCCCTTTGCATTCGGAACAGTTCTCATGCTCAACATTGCCAGGGGCAGACAATACACCCAATTTCTATGTGTTTGCTCAATGAGCTTCCTTAATTTGTTTTTTAACGTCCCATTGTACCTCTCTACCAATCCTGCAGGTTGTGGGTGATATGCACAATGATTTTCAAAGAAATTCCGAAAAACTTGCTCAGTTGTTGTATGGTTTGGTTCACAAAATATGCGCCATTGTCACTGTAGATCTTTTCCGGTATGCCAAATCTAGGAATAATTTCTTTAACAAGGATTTCCGCAACAGTAGCTGCATCTGGATTTTTAGTCGGAAAAGCTTCCACCCATTTGGAAAACATATCTACAATGACAAGACAATACTTCTTATTTTCGCATTTGTTCAGTTCTATGAAATCCATACAGATAGTATGTAATGGATATGGTGGTGCAGGGAAACTCCCCTGCTTGGGCTTTAATGCCCCTTGTGCATGATGTTTATTACAAACGTGACATGACAAACAAAAATTTTTAGTATAGTTTATGAATCCATATGTTGTGAATACTCGGTTCACTAACTGTACCATCCCCCCTGTTGAGACATGGCATTGCCCATGGCTCAACAAAGCTGCATATCTAAACAAGTTAGATGGCAATATCAGTTTTCCCTCTTTGGAGATGTACAGCCCTTCTTTGAGAATTGCTCCTCGTTTTATCCATTTTTATTTTTCAACCTGCGTAGTAAGTGTCTGCATTGTTTTCAACATTTCTAAGTCTAAAATCTCAGAAGGTTGTAATTCCTCATTCAAAAGAAATGCTTCTGAAGCTGCCTGCTTTGCAGCTGTATCAGCCTTTGCATTCCCTTTTGAAATTCTAATCTGTTGCTTGGTATGAGCTATGCATTTACAAATAGCTACTTTCTGAGGTAACTGAATAGATTCTAAAAGATCTAAAATAAACTGCGCATGATTGATCGATTTGCCAGTAGATGTTATCATTCCTTGATTTTTCCACTGTTGCGCAAAAACATGTACAGTAGAGAAAGCGTACTGGCTATCAGTAAAAATGTTCACACATTTACCCTTTGCTAAGGTACATGCCCGTGTCAAGGCAATCAGTTCTGCTGCCTGTGCAGATAAATTGTGTGGTAAAGATTTTGCTTCTATAATCTCAGTATCAGAAACTACTGCATATCCTACTAGGTTCTGTCCTGTGGGACCCCTTTTGCATGAGCCGTCCACGTAATATGTCACCTTGGCATCATCCAAGGGAACATCCGTAAGATATTTTCTAGGCAGTGTCTTTTGCTCAATCTCCTGCAGGCAGCTGTGCGGTGTGCCATCTGCAGGAGTTGGAAGCAAGGTAGACGGATTCAAAGTTGTACATTGTTCAATTGTCATATGAGGTTGGCTCAGCAATATAGTCATACAGGAAAGATGCCTAGCAGGAGAAAGATATGCTACTTTTTCTTGCAGTAAAATAATCATGACTGCATGAGGCACTCTCAATGTGAGAGGGTGGAACAACACAACTGAGGCCGAAGCCTGTACTGCCATTGCAGCTGCAACTACTGCTTGTACACAGTGGGGCAATGACCGCGCCACCGGGTCCAGTTGTGATGAATAGTAAGCAATGGGGCATTGTTTGTCCCCATGCTGTTGCGTTAGCACTGATGTCATATAACCTTGCTTACAATCTACAGTTTGGAAAAAACGTTTATGATAGTTTGGTAATCCTAAGACTAGTGAGGATGCAATCAACTGTTTCAATTTGCAGAAAGCAGATTCTGCTTCTGGCGTCCATTGTAATAAATCCTGTGCTGCCATAGACTTCTTGTATATCAAGTTGGTCAGCGGTGCAGATTCCAAAGCATAGTTTGGGATCCAGCTCTGACAAAAGTTGGTCGTACCCAGGAAGGACATCATTTCCTTCTTGGTACTGGGTTTCGGTGCTTGTAAAATCACTATTTTTCTGTCCTCATCTAATGTTCTGCCCTCTTTGGATATTGCATATCCTAGATATCTAACTTGCTTTTTCCAAAGCTGCAATCTGTTTTTATTTACTTTATGTCCCTGAATAGCTAAAAATTGTAACAGTGCTACAGTATCTTCCTTACAATCTTGCTGGGTGGGGGCTGCCAGCAGAATGTCATCAACATAAAGTAAAATCTGACTGCCTCTCGGTGGGGTAAATCCTGCCAAGTTGCTTGCCATTTCTTGTGAGAATATTGTTGGGCTTTCACATTATCCCTGTGGTAGTTGTGTGTATGTATACCTTTTCCCCTGAAATGTGAATGCACACCAATGTTGGCTGTCAGGGTGTATCGGTATCGAAAAGAATGCATTGCTGATATCTACCACAGAAAAATATTTCTGCTGAGGTTTCAAATCATTCAACAGGGTGTGTGGATCTGGCACCGTAGGTGCCCTTGGTATTACTGCATCATTCACAGCTTGTAAGTCTTGGACCATGCACCATTCTCCATTTGCTTTTCTAACAGGAAATAAAGGTGTGTTACATGGTGAATCAGATGATTCCACCAGTACTCCTTCCTTAAGTAAAGCTGCTATAATAGGTTTGATTCCTACCTCTGCATCTTTTCTCAAGGGATACTGTCTCTTTAGTGGTCTAAATGCTGACTTTGGCATAATAGTAACTGGTCCCGCTGTACAAATAAGTCCTACATCTGATTTGCCTGTTGACCAGAGAGTTTCTGGTATGCCTTGTAAGGCATCTTCTTCCTCTTCTGATAAGAGTGCTACTCAGCTGTCCTCTCTTGACTGCAAGGGTACAGCTGGGTGTGTCTGTGTTATCCAATTTAACTTCTGCTTTTGTACTGCCTGTTCTGACAGTTCTAACTCTGTCTGTTTTTCCCACCTCGTGACTTTTTCTCCTAGGTCTGCCCATTTCACATTTTTGTCCTTGGTTAAGCTTACATGTAGTAATTGATTAGATTTATAAAGTGCAAAGAACTCCTGGGGTAATGAACAGCTAACTACACTGTTCCCTTCCATATCCCAGTACAGATTACGCAACACTAATCTGTTTGCACGGTTTCTAAACAACTCTTGTTCATATTCCTTGTCAGGTCCTGGTGTGTTATAATAATATAGAGTACAGTGCAACAATTGTTGTTTGTCAGTGTCAAGGGAGGGGAACTTGCTGATGGCTACGTTCATCAGCTCTTAGGTTACTGCCCCTGGACCAGTCATAACTAAGTCCTGGCTGTACCAATAAAATGTTTCACCTTCTGATCGCACTGCAAACGTATCAATTTGTCGCTGTGCTTCCATACCCTGCATAGTTGGAACTACTGCTATGCCGAATAGCTGCATAAGGTCTCTGCCCAAAAGGTTTACTGGGCATTTTGCAGAAACAACAATTTTGCTTTTCTGGGTTAACCCTGAAACAGGATCAGTTATCGCAACGTTATGGGAGAGGGGCTCCCGATACAGCTGTCCATTAGCTGCTTTCACTAATATGTAATCCGATGGCTCTGAATTCTCTGGTACTTTGGAGGGGTGCATCAGGGTCCATGAGGCCCCCGAGTCACACAAAAATGTGACTTCCCTCCCCTCTACCAGGAGTGTAACTTCTGGTTTCGTGTCTGCTAAATAGAGCTCCAAGCTCAATAAAGCTAAGTGTAAAATTTCATTTTCTTCACTATCTGTGGCTTCATGCACTTCCTCTATTTCTTCTGTCACATCCTCTACTCCCTCTATCACATTTGCATTTGTCTTTTCTTGGCTGTTCTCTTCTAGTGATTCCTGGCTGTCGTATAGTCAGTCCTCACCCTCCTTATCTTCTGTAGTTGCCTTCTTGTTTTTCTTGCAATCCCTTGCCAGGTGTCCCTTCTTACAGGCACTCCCCCCCCCTTTTCTTTCGCCCTTCAAAGTCCTCTGATCATTGATCAGATTGTTTGTTTCCCTGGGCATTTTTCTTGCCCTTTTTCCCCGGACTGTACTACATAAACTTCTGCTTCATCTTCTACAGAGAATACTTGGGCTTTCTTTTTCTTTTTACTGTTAAAATGCCTTTCGGCATGTCTAGCATATTCAAGTAGTGACTGTAGTCTACTTGTACGATGATCTACCATGTGCTTTGTAATAAAGCTGCTTATAGGCAAAATACTGCCTTTTAAAAATGCATTCTTTAACTGCTGCTCATACGGGGAATTGTGTTTGATCTTCAGGTACCTGCATTCCACAATGGTTATTAAAACACTCTAATAATCTAGCATAATATCTGTCAACAGTTTCACCTTCTTGTTGGTTGCATTGATTAATGCAAGTCCAGTCTGCCCTAGGTTTCCATTTCTCAGAGATTCGGTCTGTAAGACCTTTCACTCTGTTGTCTAGTTCTGCGCTACTGTGTGGGAGGGGTTTGTGTTCTGCGTCACAGGGATTCCAGTTGCCACTGATCATGTGCCAATCTGGTCCCACGATTTGTCTGACTACTTTTTCTACTTCCTGTCCGTTTAAGTTGTAACTTAACCTTATGCCTTGCAGGTCTTCTAAAATTTTTCTAAAATTAACTTTTGGAAGGGGAATTCCCTCAGTGGCTTTCCGGATATCTTCCGGTGTCCACGGTCTGTATACTAGGAGAGTTGGGTCCTGTCCTTCTCATCCTTCCTGAGGATTTGGTACTTCTATTAGTGGGCACATTTCTTCCTCCCTTAAAGATTGTGAATTTCTATTCATTTGATACAACTCAATGTCCCCTTTTGAGTTTCCTGCCCGTGTTCTAGACCTGGCCTCGACGGGATCTCTAACAAACGGTTTTGCTTTTGCAGGAATAGCTGGATATTGTGGGAGTGGACAAGCTTGTCTGCTCGCTTCGTATTCTGGTAAGGGAAGTGGAGGAGGCGGAGGGGCTGATGCTATTACTAAGTTATTATCCTCTTTATCTAAAAACATTGCTTTCGAATTATTACTGTTTTGTTCCCTACGGTTTGCTTCCTCAATCCACCTGTGTGCCTGAGGAATTCCTAATTGACATTGCTTTTTTACCCGACATCTGGAATCGGTTTTAAGCTGTTTGATAAGTTTAATAAGCGAGGATTTTTCTAATTTACCATCAAATTCATACTTATCCTGTGTTAGGGAATTAAATAGTGTGGGAAGAAATAGCCAGGAATTGTTATGGCTAGGCTTGTATAGGCCCTAGGGCTGATAGCCTAGTACCAACCTATGAACCTTATTAACCCATTTTGAGTAGTATTTAACATTATCGGCATGTTGTAATTGCATAAATTTCGCATCTTCAGTTAACGGTGGAGTTTGGGATCTTTTCGTGCACTTATTTCCCATTTGATTCTAACCTTTGACATGTTACGTAACCCTTCTTATTTTTACGTGGTACCACAATTTCTCTTTTTCACAGTCTATCTAGAATAACTGCCTTACCTATTCTGTTTCCCCGATCTATGACAAGACTGCAATCTTCCAGTCCCTGACTTGTACAAGACAAATCCCCTGACAGACAATGCAAATCAAGTCCCTGATCTAAAACAGAAAAAGGTAAATCTCACCTTACCTGAGCCTCCGTGATTGATCGTCTGGTTCGAGGTAAACCCACCCTTCAGTTGCAGATCAGAACAGTGGCTGGCCTCTTTTGGACGACAATTCAGTCGGAGGTCTTTTCAAATAAGAAGAACCAATGTGGTTTCTTCCCCATACGGTTTCAAGCCACCTGGCCTGACTGATCTGGTCAGAGTGGAGGTTTCCGGTCTGAAGGACCAATCTGTCGAAGGAAAAACTTCGAAGACCAATACACGTAAGGTTCAGGTTAAGGCACTTTAATTATTGCGGCAAGGAGACAAAAACATGCATGCAAAAATACAGAGTTTGTCTAATCAGAATCAGGAAGTGAAGCCATTCTTATACTATTATTACAAGACATTGCCTACTGAAGCTGACGTAGTAAATCACAAGTTTACAATATTGTTTTTCACAGCAGATGTTGCTCATGATTTTCTGCTGACATGACATAACATTTCTAGATTCATGAGAAAACTTTGGAAAAATAACATGGCCTTGGAGACCAGCAGCTAGTTGCAGTTATTTCTACAGTGCTGTGTTACATTTCAAGGTACTCTACTCATTCGAGCACAAAGCAATCACAGATTATAGTTCATGTTCTTCAAGCGGTCTTTGTTCTACTTTATCTATCCTTCCTGCAGCTGTATATGTTTTCATAACACAGACAGGGCTAATTGTCTAAGTTTAATAACATTATAGAAAGCAGTATTGTTCTATTCATTATTTTCCTAACCAAGCAGAAAACCATCTGCTTCTCAGTACATTTCCTAAGACATAAACAAGATTTTAGCTGCGCTGACAAAATACAAGGTCAGAAAGCATTTGCCATTAATATGGATTTGTTCAGCATAAAGCAGAATAAATGTATTAACCCTTTTGAGCTTCTAAAAAGGCACTAATGCACACATATTAATAAATTTTTTTCTAACAATCCCAGTATGCATAAATGCACTACTAAATTCGATTGTAGAGCCCATATTGTTTGATAATGTTAGACAAGAATAGTCTTTCTAATTATGAAAGCACTGTAGACTTCCCTAACTTTTTTACAGACTGCCTGCAGATGCCCTCTTGCCTTGTCATCACCACAGTCATAGTATGAGATCACTTAGCTGTCCAGGTTTGTCTACACTTGGCTGAACATAACTGAATAATCTAAACTCATCAGCTGTTCTTTTCCCTGGTCTTGCCCTCCCAAGTTCACTTCACTTACAAAATCTTTGCAATTGCAGTTTGCTTTTGTACGGACAGTGATTTATACTGTTCTGCAACTGTAGCGTGAATGCATATAATAATAATAATAATTGGGTATAGAGGTGATGCTACCCAAATGGGATTGCATTTTGCTTATCCAGTTGAAGCTTCAACTAGTTTGCAGAGTCATTAATATTAATAAATTGAGAAATTTTGCAATGGGAGTAAAAGTTCTCAATTCTTGGTAGTCATATTCCCCAAGAGCACTCTGAATTATCACCCAGCAAATTAACTGTTATGTATATATGCATACATACAACAATTTCACACTTAAATTTAAGCGTACACCTGTTACTTAAAGTCATAAAGCTGTAACATTTTTTTCTGTGTTGATCCATTACTTCCAGGTAACACTCAGATACCCCCTCCAGCAAATTAGGCCTATTCATTCCCTCTCACAATGAGATGGGGGGGGGAGAAGAGGCACCATCATTTTAGACACCCATTAGGGCTCTTCCTAAAAGCCCAACCATCCATCACTTGGCAGCTGATATGTATTTTGACCAAACAGAGTCAGATAAGCCCAGTCAGACAAAAGTAAAATAAAATAGAATAAATAAAAATGCACCTCCATTGTAGGAATCTAAACCATCTTAGAGGACTATTGCCAAAGCAGCCAAGCCATTGTCAAGTGCACTTGTATGGTTATAGTACTGCATGTCACACTCCTATCCTCCAGGGGTTTCTAGTGCTGCAGCATATTTGATGTACACCCTCCCCCCAGAATGGGTGAGTAAGCTGCTGATACCCACCCATACTTCCACCCCTGGCTTTTCCAGTAGTCAAGCCACTAATTACAATTCAGGTGATTGGATTGTTCTCCGAGCTGTCATCTTCTTCACTATAGTAACAGTCCAAGTAGAGTAGTTTTCGACTGTGTGATGATTAATTGGGCAGTTAAGTGTCCTGTATTTAAGTAACACTCAAATATAAAAATAAATGCTACAGAATTTCAAGAGAAAGCCAGTCAAAAATCCACCAGTTGACACATTATAAAAATGTTCATAATTTGTAAATGGGGTTTAAGTAGTGATAAAAAAATATACATCATAATTTCTGGGATCACTGTTTGTTTAAAAAGGAATCAGTACAAATTAGAACAAAATCTGCTATTAAAAAAGGATAATAGGGCATAGGAAATATTGCATGATAACTATAGAAATCGGAGGATGTTAGGATTGGAAAGAGATTTGATAAACAGTTCACAAAGATGTAATGGGATGGATGTATGTATAACTCCCACATATTCAACAAAGTTTAGACGAGTTAAGATTTTTGCTTGGAAGTGTTTGTATATATATTTTTATACCCCAAGCAGACTCCAAAGATTGTTTCTACAGATAGATTGTAAATGCTGGTGGTCTTTTGAGGAAGAAAAAAGTACTTGAGAACATATTTTCTAGAAGTGTAATGAGTTGGCAGACTTCAAAAATCCCCTACAGATTACTCTGTCAGGAATACTGGGTGAGCAAATGGGTGTCACTCCGGAATATTTTTTTTCTTTTTGAGATATGATGCAGAATCTGAATTACCTAGACAAGGCCTTGCTACATTTAATTCTGGTGTCTGCCAAAAAAGCAAGGACAAAGAATAAGATGTAATGGTTGATTGAGAATGACTGTATAGAAAATGTAATATTTGCAACTGAAAATATGTCAGTATGGTTTGTTTTCATTTATATACATGGATGATTGTCTACATCATAAGTGATAATTCAGTAGTGGTTCTGGTTTAAAAAAAAAAAAAAGAAATCCAAACATATGTACTTTTCACAGACATTCACCTAAAAGCTGTTCACACTTCCTTTAAAAATGGAGATTAAATAAAGTTGAGATAAAAGGTTAGTGTATTTTTTATTCCAGGGAACATTTTTATGAGCAAGTGCAGTTCCTATTTTGTGAGAAAATAAATCTTTTTTTAGAAATGCTAAGATCTTGAAAGTCTAAGTATGGACAGCTAAACGTTAATGCCCTAGGTGAGGAGTTTTTGTGGTTCCCTACTTCCAGCTGACCATCATCCCCCTTTGTCACCTATTGATCTATTCATTCCTCACATGACAACAGCACTTCATAACCCATTTGCTTCTTCCTTTTTAATTTCTCTGTCTTTTGGGTTACTAATATCATGTTGAGAATGGACTCCATCCCGAAGTCAGAATATGATTAAAGTTCATGAAATTTGTATTGTTTCAATCTTTGATTTCAGCCAGAAGTGCTCTTCACAGCACCCTCAATGTGCCTAGTATTGATTTCTTCTGTAGTTCATACAGAGTTGAATGTATTGGTAGCATATATATGTACAATTGTAAATTCCTTTTTGTATAAGACCCAGTGCTCCTACTACTATTGGAAGTGTTTGGATATCCTTCTACATTGCCCTTGTTTCTGCCTCCAAATCCTGGTATTTATTGACTTTGTCTCTGTATGTAAGACATTATAATCACTGGGTGTAGCATTTTCAATGATCAACGCTACTTTTGTCTTTTTTTAATGGACCACTATATCTCGTTTTCTTGCATCTTATTTTTGACGTGTTGGTAGTGGGTGATCCCATGTGATATAAACATCATCATTTTGTATAATGCTTTGTGGCTCATGCTTCCAATGTTTTTCACCTACTTCAATGTGATAATGTTTGCACAATCCCCAGCGTGACAGTCTTGCCATATTATAATGCCTTTCAGTATATAGTCTTTCTGCTATTAATATATCACAACCAGTAACAAGATTGTGTGACTGTTTCCAATTCTGTTTTCCAAAACCTACATTTGTCTGTTTCTCCCACATGTTCAATGGACTTTGTAAACCATCGTGTATGTAGTCTACTATCTTGGGCCACCAATATCAACTTTTGTCTTTTGGTTTAAATTCACCTCTCCTTAACTATTCCTGTTTTCGATCCTGATCAACATTGTTCCAGGAGTTTTCTATGCTTGCAAATATATTTATGCATTTTCCACATTTCTTGGCTTCTCATCTGATCCTTCACATTATATTCTTTCTTTTGTTTTTTTTTTGGCACATTCAGTTGCTGCCTCATTTTTATCTACTTCTGGTTTAGTTTCCATTTCTGTTTGACACCGATATGCTTCTGCTAAACTAAGCAGGGAAGTCATCTTAGATGTATTCTCCTCATGTTTTAAAACTTTTGCTACATTTGAGTCTTGTGAAGTCAGCAGATATGTATGTACGATTGCAGATCTATATATGTAATCAATTTGGAAGAGGCCCATCCCCCCTTTAGAATGGTGAATATATAGTCAAGGGTATACACTGATTTTTATAAAGCATTTGATAAGCAGGAAGCATCCTTCTTTTCCTATCCAACCAATCCAACACTTTTGTCAGGCCAGTTAATCACTCAAAAACTAAATTAGGACAGGAAGAGCAAATTGGTTTATAGCTTGGACTCTGTTCCTAGATGTCAGTGCTGTTTTCAGTATTAATTTTAGTCTTCTAAAATATTCCTTACTAAGTTTTATTCCATTTGTTCATGTTTTATTGTTGATCCGTCATCAATTCTCAAACATTTATACACCACCTCTTGCTCAAGTTCTTTTATTAATAAACACGGTAAAAAAATGCAAAATTCAAAAACACCACCAGGGAGCCAAGTTGAACAGTCTGCTGGAACTTTTAACTGGTGCTTCTGGTAACTCTGCCTTTTGCCTTCAAGGAATAATCTTTTAACACCAAAGCACAACTTTTTATACACATACCACCACTCAATTACACAATTTAAGTGTTAACATTTAACTTATTTGTGAAACACTTCCAAAATAAATGCTTATTAAATGCTTTTATTATTATGCCAATAAAGCATTTCAAAATGATAACTTATTAGTAGAAATTCAAGTTAACCTCCATATTTATCCCTACTGGTTGCATAGTCCTTTAGTTTAGAATAAACCTGGTTTCCAATTCTAATAACATCTGAATGACCCCCCCACCTCCTCCCCCTGACTATTCGTGGTTTAGCTAAAACGCTAAACAAGAAAATATCATCCAAGCCTTTATGGACATTGTGAAAATGCTGTGCTATGGGGCTGTCCAATTTAATGCTCCTGATGTTCCCAAGGTGTTTTAAAATGCGTATTTTTACTTTTCTTTTGGTTTGACCAATATACCACCTGGTAGGTTTATACCCACAACCAAGTATGTACACCACCCCACACGAATGACAACTGAATTTATCAAAAGAAAATAAAAATCATCCCATTTATCCTTGTGTCCAACAGGTTCTTGATCTTGCTACAAACTTTGCAACATCCATATGCAAATTAACCTCTTGCCCCCCCCCCCATGAAGGCAAACAATTCACCCTCAAATTCAGTAGTTCTTTTCAATTCAGAAACTTGACATAAGAAAATTCATATGTTTTGGGAATAATTTACTCATCATATCATCATAACAAACCACTGGGCAAGGATTATTCACCATATCTCTCAAAACACTAGAAAAGAAAGAATATTTCATAAAAAATAAACATTCCATTCATATTTTTCTTCACTACCTAACTTTTTATATACTTGCACATCATCCTTCCATCTTACGTTCCCTATCCTAGTATTTTAATCTAATTTTTCCTAGTCTTATCTAGTACTTCATAAGAATATATCCCCTTGCTAACAACCTATACCTTACTTCTTCTAAGTGTCTTTCTAACAAACATATTTCTGAATATTGATACTAATACATTTGAATTCACCATAAGGTAAAGAACTTATAAAGTGGGGGAGATACATACTGCCGGTATGTAAAAAAAATAATTTATTGCTGTAACTTTCCTATATAGTTTGTGTTGCAAATACCTGTCCTTATCCACAAACAATTCCACATCCAAAAATTGCATCAAACACCTCTCCAGTACATGAATAAATTTCAGTTTAATGTAATTCATGTTTAACCGATCCAAAAAAATCCTTAAACTGCAATTTGTTACCTTTATAAATAAAAATCAAATTGCCTGTGTAGCGTTTATACACAACTATGTTTTGAAAAGAGTACTGCAGGATATGTAATTTTTTTTCAAATTCTCCCATAGAAACAATAGCATAAGAGTGAGTAAACAATGCTCACATAGCAGTTCCCTCTTTTTGAAAAAAATCTTCTTTTCCAAAACAAAAGTGGTTATGTGTAAGACAAAACTATAACAATTTAATGAAAAAAGAAATACGTGGTCCTTCTCCTAACATGTTATTAATAGCTTCTAGACCCCATTTCTTCTTAATGCTAGTATATAAAAAGCTGACTTCTACAGTTACCCCAGTAATAGTCATCCAACCAAGTCATCCCTTTGACAATCTCACACAATTCTGCAGTGTGCTTCATGTGGGCTGGAACTTTCTGAAGATGCTTTTTTAAATGACACTCCAAAAAACTGCCCACATTGTCTAAATATGATTCCACCCCTGATACGATCAGTCTACACAAGGGATCCAACAAGTTCTTATGCCCTTTCAGAATTGCGTAAAAAATAGGGTCTTTAGGTTTTTAATATGCAATTTCTTAATGTCTTGAACTGATGAAAAAAACTAACATTTCCTCTCTTTCTGATATTACAATAATTTGTTATACTCGCTCACTGGGATTTTTGGCAACCTTTTATAATCTTCCTTATTCAGAAGCAAGTCAAAAACCATTTTATTGTATTTACTTAAGAATATTATGACCCAATTTTTCCCTTTATCTGCCTGAGAAAATCATTGGAAATATTATGTAGATGTTTAAGGGCCAACCATTCTCCCTTCTGTAAATTGTAACTCCTAATCGTTTTCATGAATTTCAAATATGCCAGTTCTACTTTTTTTTACACAAAATGCATTCAAAACTGCTTAGTCACAGAAATTTTGGGTGGTATCACCTTACTAGTATTGGAAAACTCAGGAACAAATAACCTCCCATATTCTCTACAAAAACCTTCACCATTGTTGCCTGTCGTATCTAAACATGCATTCGAATCACATTCCAAACCATCATAAAACAATGTATCACACAGTTCGTTTTCATAAATTTAAACATTCAAGAGGGAATCATCAGAAAGTATCTAAACTATTATTCCTCTTATTTTTCACATCCTCATTTGCAAAAATACTTTTAAATATAATTTTCTAAAAAATGTTTAACTTGTATAACATCCGCTAAAGATGTTAACTTTGTTGGTACAAATTTTGCACCTTTAGACAATAACAGTCTACTATCCTCTGTGATGTTTAAATTAGACAAGTTAATTGTTTATAACAAAATCATCCTCTTTCCTGCACTTACTGTATGAAAAATGAGTATTAAAGTCCAAATGAAAAATGTCCATGACATGAGTAACAGTGCTGGAAAATTATTTTAATTCCTTTTCCATTGTCCTCTGTTCTTCTGACCTCTTCCATGACCATTTTGATGAAACACACTTCCATTGCTCTGTTCTAACTGACCTGATACCTGGATATCATCCTCTCCATTAATGTTCTCAAACGATACACTTTTCTTACTTGAAGATGTCTCTGCTGAAGAAACTTAAGAATCTCATGAAGCAGTAGATTTACTTTCCGAACGTCTGACCTTTGATCTTCCCTGACTTAATTTTCTTTTCCAGATGTATACATGGTTGTTCTTGGAGTCCCTAAATCTCTATTCACTTTTTTCATTTTACGAGCATGAATGTCAGTGTCTGATTTCTCAATTTTTGTCTTAATCTCTTTCATTTTGCTGAGGGGGGTGGGGGGTGGGGAGCAGAAGTGGAAGTCTTATTAAGCAGATACTCTTGTAACTGCAAAATACTATGCTGAACGTTTTCATACAACCTTAAATTTCATTTGACAAGCACCTGTGGCCAACCCAGGTTGCATTTCAAAGAAACCTGCTTCCATTCATTCGAGAAATCAGATTCTTCATCAGTGAAAAACCAGGCTGGCAAATGGTCTACTGTAAGCCCTGTCGGAGTAATATACAAACTAAGGCATTTTTCCAGCAGCTTATTGTACAAGAGTGTAACTGCTTGAATTTTTACTGTTGATCATCACCATTACCCGATAGTTGGAGGCCAACTTAACTTCTCTCTTTCTTAATAAATCCAGGAACAGGATTTTCTGTTTATAAAATGTTCTGCTTTGATGATAAAAGATTATTCCTTGAAGGTGAAAAGCTGAGGTACCAGAAGCAGCAGTTAATAAACGTTCTAGCAGACTGTTCAGCTCAGCAATATTAAATTGTGTATGAGCCTGAATGCATTGATATGTTTTCTTGTGGACATTGTATTGTGTGCCCTATGGCAAGGAATCTATCTGGTACAAAAATTAATGGAAGAAAATATATTGCAAACATTTTTTTCAATTGTAATTCAAGGGGGTTATGTACACAATAGGTTGCAATTCTTTGAAGCCTATGTGGTGTGTGGGTAAAACGAAGCATAGGGGATATTAGAAACTGCAGCAGTAATAGTCCTATAGCTAAGCATTTTATGGAAGCACATGGGGATGTGGATTTTGATTTCTTCTTTTCAGTACTAGTAAAGTCTTTTTTGCCATGGAGGGTGATTATGCAAGTAAATTATTAGAACTGGAAACTAAGCTAATTTTAAATTATAATACATTATTTCCTGTTGGTTCAAATCAAGAAGTAAATGTTTAATATATTTAAAATGGAAATGTATAAACATTGTTGATTTAATTGCGAATGAAAGAAATAAGAAAAATATATTAATTGCATAATTGAATAATTAAGGATGATAGGTTGCACATAAATTATAAAGAAAGGTATGTTAATTGTTATTGAGATCCCTGAAGGTGATTGCTTAGGTACCTACCAGCTGTATGGTAGCTGAATATGGAATAAACAGTTGGAGCTGAACTCTGTGCTGCTTTTTTTTTGGTCAGGTCAGCATCCTTATGGTGGTTATTTTTGAAGTAATTTCTTTTATATCACATTCTTGTCCTAGGATGATGTTTTCTTGGTGCTGCAGCTTTTCTGCTTTAAAGGTTGCGCTTGCACATTTATCAAGACTAAATGACATTCTTATATCATCTGAAAAAGTTTTGACCAATTGCAGGTGTGCTTTCAGTTCCTCATCTGATGGACTACACAGCGTTAAGTCATCCACAAAAAGAAAATAAGTCTTTACACTTGTTTTCTGGAAGCCAAATTATAGCCATGACCTAATCTGTTAATATGGGTTAAAGACAAGGCAAAAGAGCAGTGGTGACAAATAATCACCCAGGAATATCCCTCTTTGAATTTTTATCCCGGGAATAATAATTTGTCTTTTATCATGTCTTAACTGCAAAGTGGTTTGCCACTGTTTCATGGTCACTATCATGCAGTCGATCAGTGTGGGATGTATCTTATATATTTTAAGCACTCTTTTACCCATGAATGTAGGATAATATCAGATGTTTTTTTTTGTAGTCTGCCCATGCCATACTTAAATCCTTCCCCTATTTACAGTTTTCCCTTACGGCCTAACAAGATCCTTTGTTCCATATGACTTTCTTTTTTTACCCTTTTGTTCTGTTGCCATGATTGAATTTTCTTTTAAATGACTATAAACTCAGTCAATTCCAGTGCATAGTTTATACATCATCAGAAGACAAGTTATTGGTCTATACATTTTAGGATAGCTTGCAGGTTCACTCTTAAGTAGGAATATTGTTTTTTCTGTTAACCAGGCTGGTGTCTGTTCGGGGTGCACATATAAATAGTTCTTACTCATGACTAAATCTTCAAGTAAAGATGTTAATACTTTTAGCCAGAAGTTAGTTACTGCATCTGGACCTGGAGTTTTCCAAGAAGGAGCTTTTCTTTACTTTGTTTCAGTCGCTCAATGGCCATTACTTCATCCCATGTCATATTCTCAGATAAACCACAGGTGATACCCAGGTAATTTAGTGATTTCATGAACAAAGTTCACAATCCACACTACACAGTAAGTGCTTTCATCCATCAAGGACTTCTTCAGACTGAATAATGTGATAAAAAACATTACAGCATAAATACTATTAGAAAAACACATTACATTAATAATGATAATTATTAATTAATTAATTAATAATTTCATATTCTGTACATTTGAACTTCTTAGTCTTTCTTTTACTACTTCTGTCCATTCAGCATTTTTATTAAGTTGCACAGGGTCTTCATAGATATTTCTCCAAAATCTATTTATTTCTTTTATTTTTGATAGTGTGTTTCAATTCCTTTTGCCTTGTTTCCCAATTCTCTATAAAACTTTTTTGGATCATCAGTAAATTGCTTATTTTGTACTTTTCCTTTATATGTACCTGCATATCTTCTAAGGTTTTCTTTTATTTGTGATAGTGCACAATAGATCTTGATATGTTCTGATACTGCACATTGCTTTTATCATGTCTATCTTTTGAGTATTTTTGTTGATTTGTTCCCTCTTTTATATTATTCCAAAAGTGACACTTCTTGTCTTAATTGCTTTGTACTTTTCTCTCTCCAATACTTCCATGATGGTATTTGATTTCTCCTCTTCCTTTCCCTTGCTGTACATTAATATAGCCTATTTACTGCATTTATATCATGTTATTGAAAGATGAAAATAGTGAACGCTATTTCATCGAACCTAAAATATCGAAACCACATAATATCGAACATTCAGAACAGCAATTTTTTTCCTTGAGGAAAAAATTTGCTATTCCAAAACACACACACACACAACACAAGCACACCTAAAAAACATTGATACGCGCACACACACTTAATCCTACAAATAACCCTACACTAAACTATACATACTCTACATACTCTACTATCATCCACTTACCTTAACCCAAACCTTAACCCTAAGGTCTGTCACTATCGCACACTCACCTAACCCTAACTCACTTAACCCACCCCTAACCCTAATTCACCTAACCTGCGCCCTAACCCTAGCTCATCTAACCCGCGCCCTAAACCCTAACTCACCTAACCCGCACCCTAATCCTAACAACCACACAATCGCACACTTACCTGAACCTGACCCATAAATTTCCACCACAGCACTGAAAATAGTGAAGCCACAGAACCGGCCAACTGAATTCTTTCCCTTGGAAAGAATTTGATGTTCTGCAGCTTTGCTATTTTCAGCATTCGCTCAAAACGGGTCGATATTAGAACATTCGAAGTTTTAAAACTTCGATGTTCTGATATAGACCCTATTTACTTCTGTTATATCACATGAATTTCTGTGAACAGTTAGAAATTACTATATTCATTTGTTTTATCAAACTTCTAATTTTTGGGCTTTTATTAACTTCCTGTATTCTCTTTTTTTGTATTGATCCTAATATGTCTGCACTTATCTATTAAATCAAGCAACTCTTTTAGATCATTTTCTTCTAAACCTGGGGCGCATTCTCTTTTCTACATTTCCATTGGACAGAGTACAGAAAGTTCTAGAGCATCTTTCTATGGTGCATTCTCTTCAGTTTCAAACTGTAATACTTTGCTGTTTCATATGGGAACTCACTGGCCTATCACTCCACAGCATTGTCTGTGACAGAGTTGCCACAGTTGCATGTTCCTTCCCTTGCTGAACTTTTGTTCTGGTTTCCCATGGAAGGCTCCAGAGCATCTTCATATGGCAACTGATCAGATGTTTCCTGCTCCACTGGTTTCTCCTTAATTTGTGGATCCATTGCACTGTCCTGCTGTGGTGTTATCAGAGTTAGATTTTCTACACTAAACCCTTCACTTCACAGGTAATTCATAACCTCAGTTTCTACTTCTTTAACTTCTCTATTACTAATCATCTTTTCTACTTTTCCTTTTTGTTTACTTATTTTGTGTTGTAAACTTTTACATATCTAGATGGCTTTGCCTGTATTTCTCTTCAAATATATTTGGTGCTGCCCTTATTGTATTGATTAGTTTTGGTTTCTCCTTTACATAAATATTGCACCATTATTAAATCTTCTTCTTTCCCATGTCCATATTTCTTCTGCAGATGTCTCCTTCTGTTTCTCCTTACTTGGGTTCCATCATGCTCTGATCTAACCTGTGTTAGACTTTCTAAATCCTCCAATTTGTATGTATTCCATAACTTCAGCTTCTATTATTTTAACTTCTGCTTTACCAACCTTCTGTTCTATGTTCACTCTTTGTGATCTTATTTTTTGTATATTGAAATTTTCCATATCTGGATGCCTTTGCCCATATTTCTCTTCTAATATCTTTGAGGCTACATTTTTGTATTGGCTAATCTGGCTTTCTCCTTTGCATAAAAATTGCATCATATCCGATCTGTCTCCCTTTCCCATGTCCATATTTCTTTATATCTTTCAAAAATCTGTAGATTTTGTTCTTTATAGTTTTGTACTTCCTCAGTCACTTTTTCCAAATGGCCCAATGTTTCCTGGTCTGTATAATGTTTTTCATAAATCCATTATATTAATGAACACAGATTTACATTTGAAGCTTTTGACGGTTTTTCTTGTGCAAGTATTTTTCATTCCTCTAACTTCTCTAAATCTTTTTGTATATTCTTCTGGAAATTCTGGGCTCTGTTCATAATGGTAACAATACATAATTTCTGTCTAATCCTCAATAGTCCACTCTGTCATCTTTATGGCCGTTTTTTCAGTTTTTGTGGACTGCTACTTTCTTTTACAACAGGGGTGCCATCCTCCCACTGAGCCTGGCCTAGCCCATTGTAGGAGTGTTTCCATGTCTTGAGGTTTCTGCAGTGTCATTTGTTCCAGTCCTGGCACCAGTACATGCCTGTCAGTATTGGGCAAACATTTATCCTGGGTCTTGTGCACCCAGCTATCTTTTTTATTTTTTAACTTCTGTCTGTGGTATGTGCTATACAACATACAGTCTATATATCAGTATAATCTTGGTGGGATTTTGTGAAGAGCAGGGTCCACATCATGAAGTTATTCACCAAGACTTGAGGATGAATTCAGTTCCAGCAATACTGCTCTCCTTTGCTTGCTGATTTATCTGTCCATTTAGCTCCATGTGAAACAAAAGATAATTGCAGAGACTTTTTGCTTCCAACCCTAACACCTCCACACTGACTGACACAAGCATCTGCCTTACCATGAAAGGCCCTGCTTTGCCATTCAACTTGCTCTGCAGAGGATGACTGCCTTGCCTGGGCCAATCTTAGTTGGTCTGTGGCTGTAATCATTGTCTGCCTACATGTTACAATTGATCAAGCAGAACCACCACTACCTTTCTCAGGTTGGGCAAGGTAATATCTGCAGTTCACTCCCAGCACCCCCACCCCCAGCTTGTCTAACACCTGAGCCTTTTGTTTGGGGTGCAGTCATGGCTTTCACTACACAGAACCAAGCTTAAAGTACATTTTTTAAATACATGTATGTCTTAACGTGGACAGTAGAAGAGACATACTATCTATATGATTTTCGTACATGCCTTTTTTACTTTGAACATAGATGCGCATGAAGGCACTGTCCTGTTTAATTTTTACTAATTCTTGGTTATGAAGTGTAAGAGTCTGCATTAACATTTTTTTTCCAATTTTCTTTTGTCTTGTTATTTTTTTTTGTTTAGTGTATTTACTTTAATGTTGAAGATGATTTAATGCTGAATTTGCATTTTTTTTGTAACTGAATTGAATGGCTAGCCCTATATTTTTTTGCATGTGTACAGCTAAGTGGGAGACAGTAAATAAAGTCTATTGGCTGGCAAAATTTGAAGAAAACTAGAATATTTTCCACATGTGCACGCACGCATGCACACAGATAAAACACAGAAAATACATTACTTTTGAATAATTAGTTATGCTGTTTCAAAACTCTAAATTAAAAATGTACTATACTATTATTTGTAATAAAGGTACTGCAGATGTATTTCTTGAAATGTAGCTGAATAGGTAAAGCAGGCTCTTGTCATATCACATTGTGTTGTATGACACAAAAGGTTAACCTACAGAGCAAAACTCCATTTGTGTCGGACATCTTCATTTCCAACACAGAGATCTACAGTTAAATTAATTTAAACAAGTGTTTCCGTGAGATTTATATTTGCAGTCATCAAGATTACCCCTTTTTACTGGTTGAGTTTGCAGTGTGTTGACATGAATTACTTTAAAGTGCATTTTTCCATGTTTGCGTGTAGTTTCCCTTTATATTTGTAACAATTTGAGCTTAAACATAAGAACTGGGTGATAATCTCTAATGTTAAGTACTACTCGAAGAGCATCTCAACAAAAGCATCAATTTTTTTAAGCATGCAGCCTTTTAAATGACTTTTGCTTTCCAAATTGTTCCTAGATGGCACATTTACTTGATAACATCTATTATGGGATTTTAACAGGAAGGAAAACTGATATGACTGCTGGCCTCCAGCCCAGAGGCTAGTCAAGTTACTGCTGTGTCAATATAAGGAACTTTTCTGGTGTTTGTAAGATGTGATATAAGCAATTTAATTTGCTTGTTCTTGGCAGTCCTACCAGTCTTAAACTAAGCATAACCCCCCTGAATGATGAAATTTCATACGTGTTGGCTGAGCTGGAAATGAGGGTATAAGACTGCATGTCATGAGGGTTGTCAACATACAAAACCTAAACAGATGTACAAGGGCTGCTTCTTAATGCAGCCACTCATGATAATAAGTTATAGTTCAAACTGCAGAGTTTTCTTCCATCCTGTGATTCCCTTTTGCTAACTTTTGCTATTTTTCTATCCCTTTATAAATTTTCATTGCAGTCGGTGTTTGAAATTAAATAACAAAAGTAAGCTTCTTTTAATATGAACAGTATTAAGCTGTATACATTATGGTGCAGTGGATAGCATTGTAGTCTCATAGCAAGAGGTTCCCTGGTTTGATTCTGTGCAAAGTCTGCACATCCTCCCTGTGTTTATGTGGGCTACTTCTGAGTGCTCTGGTTTCTTCCCACATTCAAAAGATATGCAGTAGGTGGATTGTACACTTTAAGTTGGCCATATATGTGAGTGTGCATGCGAGTGTGTGGTATGGAACTACCACCATGGCAGAGCTAGCCACCCGGCGGTGTAAACATTGGCTCTAGATGATTGTCACCATTGAACTGATACCCTGACCCCATGTACAAAAATGGGGAGAAGGGGTTGTTGGTGGTACTGGCGGATTATTCTCAGAAGTTCTATACTATACTAGGGCAGCATATGGGAAGAAACCTTTTACAAGTGATAGGTCTTTATATCTTTATTTCCAGTTCCAGACTAGTGATAGACTCTGCTGTCCAGCAGTTGACGTTTCACTATTCTAAATTATGCAGTCAAACATAAATGAACTAGCTTTTTCTTGTAAGTATGGTACCCATGAAGAAAATCAGTCAAATTTCAAACTGAAAGCTAGAGTTTGTTTATCATACATGACGGTTTATCTCACAAGTTGGTCCCATTTGACATTTAATTAGAGTTTTTGATTGCTAGTCAAGTATGATTATAAGACAGGAATGCATTCGTCTGACACAACAGCATGTACAGATGGAAACTAAGGCTTAAAATCTCAGCTTTGGCAGGCTAAGATCTAGCTGTATTCAACTGGACGTATAAGAGAATTTAAGTACCTTTTATCTGCACTTTTTTCAAATAATACAGCATTTTAATTGATTTTGTTGTGTTGCATTGAATATTAACTGAACTGGAAGTTTTGACTCTGTTCTTTCAGTTAGTGCTTGCTAGAATTTTATTGCCTGTTAGTAATTGCAGGTGGGGGTAGTCTCATTCATTGATATCCTGTCACTGCCTATTTAATTGGTACATTTTGGAATATTTTCTGCTTTAAAGCTCAGCTTTGGCTGGGTAAGATCTAGCTGTATTCAAATGGACATATAAGATAATTTAAATACCTTTTATCTGCACTTTTTTTAAATAATGCAGCATTTTAATTGATTTATTTGTGTTGCATTGAATATTAACTGAACTGGAAGTTTTGACTGTTTTTTCAGTTAGTTCCCCACTCACCCTCCCTGTGGCTTTGAAACTGCCCGCCCCTCTTATAAATTTGTGTTTGGATACTCCTTCTGGGCCTATCTCATTTGCTCACTCAACTGAATGCAGTGAGATCATATTCTGATTTCAGGCACTCCTACTGTGTACAAAGAGAGCATCTGAGAAAGAAAAAAATGTTTAAGCTAGTTTCTTGCCTTTCCTGAAAGTGGATTAGACTTCTGAGCCACCAAGCCTTTCTGTGTTGGAGGGAAGCCTTCTAACTTAATTTTGTTTCTTAGAACTAGCCAATTTTCTAGTTTCAGCACTTAAATATGTTTCTTTGAACTCAGCACTTGTTCAGAGCTCTTTGTAAGCACTAAATAAGCTACAAATTACTACAGCACTCAACTTTCCTCACTTGTCTACAGGAAGCAGTTTTTAGTACTTAATAAATAAGCACCTATCCAGGCAAGTGTATGGGTCAGCTCCTGGTGATTTCTCCTGTCTACCTGATGAATCTGGGCATCTTGGGGCAATGCAGCAATTACCTCATGTGCACAGACAACCCTCTCCTCCTACCACCCAACACTACAACCTGTTTGAGATGCACTTATATAGCCAAACTGGAAGCAAAGCTCTCTTCACCCAAGACTGGACTAGACAGTCAAGAGGAGAAGGTAAGCACTTGCACCACACCACACTCATCACGTAGTCCCTCAAAACCTACACCACCAAAACACACACATAGTAACAGAAAACACACACCTACATTCGCTGAGGCTCTCAATAACAACCTGCTCAAGCATCAGGGACCTCCAAAGCAGAAACGCAAGCAAACTCCACCCCCCAAAACAACCCAAATGACACATAGCCCACAAACTCAGTGTGCCACTCAACCACAGCCCATAAGGCGTAACAACGTACCCAACACTCTAGTCATAGGTGACTCTATAGTCAGGCACACTGATGTTCCACTCACCAGGCTAAGCAAGGAGAAAGTTACTGTCAGCTGCCTTTCAGGTGCCAGGATCCACCACATAATGCCTGCATTCGGGTCACTCCACAGCAAGTACAAATATGGCACTGTCATTGTCCATGTTGGTGTGACTGACCTGAGACATACCTCCCTGGACTACATGAAAAGAGACATGGAGGAGCACTCCGATCATGTAGCCCAGGCAGGTATTACCCTAGTCCCGAGTAGCATCCTGCCATCACCCAGAATTATACCACAGTACAAGGACAAAATGCAATTGGCTAAGCTTCTGGTGTCATTCTAAGAGGATCCAGTATTTGTCTGCCTGGGACGACATGATCGGCAGACCATGATGCTTTGCCAGAGATGGCCTGCACCTGTCACCCTTGAGATTCCTGATACTGGCTAAGGCTCTTGCCACCCCCATAGTGCCTTTTTAGGTAAGGTTAAAATGACAAATTCAGCACCATAACAGGTACAAGCAAGCAAAATCTGAGGGTAATGCTACTCAATGCTAGAAGTCTAAACCTCAAAATGCACTCACTCGAGGCACTCCTTAAAATGGAGAACATCGACATCTGTGCAGTGACAGAGACCTGGTTCAAAGCTCCAGAGAACACCCCTGCATAACCAGGCTATAATTCACACCACACCTTTTGGCCACCTAACCCGGAACGAAGCACTAAAGGTGGAGGCGTGTCCATATTCATTAAGGATATCCACACCTCCAGGCAAGTTGCACAGCATAATGCATCCGAGATTATCCAAGTGCAACTAACTCGGGGCAAGACAGCAATCCAAATTGTAGCTTGTTACAGACCCCTCACCATGCCCCAGGATTCCCACTCCTCATTTCTTATGATTCCCACTCCTCATTTCTTGATGCACTGGAAAGTATTAGGGTACAACCCAACACCCTAATAATGGGTGATTTCAACTACCCCACCATTAACTAGGAAAACTACTACTGTACCAACTCTTTTGCTCAACGTTTTCTGGAATTCATAAATTCCAACGCCTTGGATCAACTTATTCACACCCCCACCAAGGGCAGCAATATCCTAGACCTGGTCATTACCAACATGGGCAACCGGTGTTCCACACCAGAGGCTAATTCCTTGTTGGATAGATCCAACCACAAGGCAATCACCCTAGGCATCCACATCTCGCCCCACCCCCCAATTAGGGAAACCACCGTAAAAAACTTCTCCAAAGCCAACTTCACACTTCTTAAAACAGAAGTGGCAAACTACATGACTCCCATGCAGACGGGCAATAGAGGTACGACTGCTGAATCCTACACAAATGCACTTTATAAGTTACACGAGTGCACGGATCATGCTATCCCTAATAGAATCAAGATGCTGTCCTCCAAAAAAGGAAGCCAATCTGATGGTCCCCTGCCATAAACAAACTCTACAACAGAAGAAAGAAACTGTTGCAAAAAAGAGTAAAATCCCATGACTGGAGGAACTCCCTGGTCAACCACAGTAAGAAGCTAAGATCCCTCATAAAATCCTCCAAAGCTAGTTACGAAAAAAAAATTGCCACCGACTCTAAAGACAACCACAAAGCATTCTATAGCTATGTCAAGAATCTCAATGGCACCACTCAGATCTGCTCTGAGTTACAGCACAATGGCACTAAATATACAGAACCAACTGATACTGCCAATATCCTGGCAGATAGTTCAGTGCTAACTTCACCCCCCTCTCACCCCCTAGAGGGCCCATCTCTATACCGGAAGAATGCAAAGTTCCTGTAATCACGGCTGCACAGGTAAAAAAACACACTCTCCAAAGCCCAGAACACAGCATCCATGGGACCTGACTATATCCCAGGCTGCGTTCTACACAAACTACAGAATGAACTGGCACTGTACCTATGTGCCATGTTCAATCATAGCCTCACCTCAGGCTTTGTGCCCACTGAATGGCGCACCATGATGGTTATCCCACTCCACAAAGGGGGAGCCACGATGGACCCCAGGAACTACCACCCCATTAGCCTGATGAGCCTGGTCTGCAAGGCCATGGAACGTATCATCATGGAACTCATAAACAGAGACATTAGTAATTTCCAAACTCTGGACCCTACCCAGTTTGGATTTGTAAAAGGCAGATCATGTCTCCTAAACCTGATTGACTTCTTTGAAGCAGTCACCAAAGCCATAGATGAGGCTAAGGTGGTTCACGCAGCTTATCTAGATCTTGCCAAGGCTTTCAACACCATCCCCCACTCTGGAATTATAGATAAGCTCACTAAACTAGGTATAAATCCCTATGTCACAAGATGGGTTACCCAACTGGCTCACGGACAGAACCCACACTGTGAAAGTAGCAGACTCCAAATCCGACTTCAGACCAGTGACAAGTGGAGTACCACAGGGTTCAGTCCTGGGTCCTCTCCTGTTTGGTATCTACTTCTCTGAAGTACAGGCTAACACAGAAGGTCTTTGGCTAACACAGTTTGCAGATGACTGCAAACTAGGAGCCATAATCAAAACTCCTAACGATGTGGACATACTACAAAAGGGCCTCACTGAGACAGATGCCTGGTGTCAAAGCCATGGCCTGAAGCTCAATGCCAAAAAGTGTATTGTCATCCCCTTTGGTAAAAACTCTGTATCCATGAACTACCACATAGCTGGTGGTCAACTTAACACTGAAAATGTGATAAGAGACCTTGGGACACAGGTGGACAGTAATCTCTCCTTTGATAATCACATCGCCACAGTGGTTGGGAAATCCTTCTATGTGGCTCACCTCATCACAAAAGGTTTCTCATCCAGAAAAAGAGGTCATTGTTCCCCTCTACTCATCACTCATTAGACCCATTATAGAGTCCAACGCCCCTTTTGGTATGTACCTCACAAGACATCTACAACAACTGGAAAGGCCACAGAAATACCTCATAAAGAGGATTACTGGCCTCAAACAGATGCTCTACGTGCTCCGTCTCAAAAAACTCCAGCTTTACTCAGTCGCATGTTGTCTACTCAGAGGTGATCTCTGCCTAACATACAAAGCTATATCAAACCCAGAGCTGTTGGACATGCTCGACTTCCCAATCCCTCCGAGCTACATGCTCTAGGGATCTAAACCTTGTCACCACAATAAACAGAACATGCTGGAGGGATAGATTCCTGTCCCAGAGACTTCCCATACTCTGGAACAGACTACCTATCTATGTTAAACAGAGCTCCTTATTAGCACTCTTCAAGAAAAATCTTGATGACTGGATGGGAAATAGGAAATTCACCCCATGGATCACTTCTCTGGCCCTGCTCGACAGGGGCACAGGAAAATAATTTTCTTGGGTGGCGAAAGCCAGGGTATATTTTTGGCTAGGCTTATATAGGCCCTAGGGCCAATAGCCTAGTACCTACCTATGAAGGAGAAAATATATTATTCCAAGATTGTTGCCGAATTACACATTACAGAGACCGGTGTGCCGAACGTACACATTGCTGATTATTTAAATGGCCAAATAACACTATGACGAAGCACACTACAGTGGGGAAAGGGAATTTATGCATTTCCCCACTGTAGTGTGGTCTTCGAGTTGGTATATACAAGTAGTTAAAATGAAATGTTTTTCAGGGTGGCTTTGCTCCCCTGCACCCCCCATGTGGGGGGCTGTGCCCCCCCACCCCGCATACTTAAATATACCAACTCCGAGACCGCACTACAGTGGGGAAATGCATAAATTCATTTTCCCTATTGTAGTGTGTATGTGTGTATATATATATATATATATATATAATGTGTGTGTGTGTGTGTGTGTGTGTGTGTGTATATATATATATATATATATATATATATATATATATATATATATATATATATATATAGAAAACAAACAAATAGCACTAGGATTCCCAACAAGGTACTGTATTGAAGAACGATACAAATGCAGAACAAAGACAACACGGTCGTTATAGCCAGAATAGCAGTCAGGAGCCAAATGTCTTGTATCCTTCAAGTTAAAAATCTTTAATGCTGCTTAGACACTCCATAAAAATGTGTATAAAATAAGTAAAATGGAGCTTTCAAACTGATAAGCACTGTTAGACCTACTGCTGGTCCTTCTTCGGGTTATATATATGAGCCATGTTGCACTAACTTGTGTAATCCTGTATCCACCAATCACCGTCTAGGTCTTCGCCATCTCCTTTAGTCATGATTCCTCATAGATATCTTAGCCTCTGGATACAAAACATTTGGTTCCTGACTGCTTTCTGGCTATAACCACTGTGTTGTCTTTGCTCTGCATCTATATATATATATATATAAATCAATGTAGTTTGTAGAATAGTGTTTTGATGATGATAGATGATCGATGCGCCAGTGTGAGATCACTTGTACAGCAGGGGAAGGGTTCATGCCCTTTCTCTACTATTGTGTGATCTTGGATTTGGTGTATATATAATTAGCAGATGGTGTGAGGAGGTGTGGGGCCTGCCCATGTGAAAATGACACTTTTGGTCTGCACATTCAAGGATTATGTCTCAGATTATGTGCACTTTCCTGTTTGATCTTTTGAGATCAAAAAGTTTTTGTTGATTTATATGCAAGTTGATTTTATGGCTTACATAAACCCATGTATAGATAGCTATATAAAATAGTAACATAAAATGCTAATATACTGCAGCAGAGAAATGATTAATGATTGATTAAACTTGCCTGTTTTCATTCTATAAGGCTTACTTTAACTTTTCAACAGGGTGGCCTAATGGTTAAGGTGTTTGCCTTACAAACACAAGGTGCAGGGTTTGAGTCTAACAAGGGATAATTGGCTAGGCTTACAATGACTCGCAAGGGCAGTTAGCCTAGTACTATCCTATGAACCTTAAAAAGACTATAATAGATAATAGTTAACTCATAATATGTTATGAACTGAGGCATGCTGTGCAATTGTTGCCATATAACCTCAAACATGAAACACTTACTGCTGTATGTCATACTGCACTTAAAATGTGCTCTTTGTACTATACCAAGGGCATGTATGTTGCTCCCAACTCTGTACTTGATTTACAAACTTGGATCCTAATTGACCATGTGTTACTTTATTGGCATCTTTTGCACTTGGTCAGGTTAACATTGTATCTTGGTGACATGAGAAAGAACAATTCCTACTTTAGAGCCCTGAGGGACCCTGTTCGTAATGAGCTTTTTGGTGGATAGGGTGTCCTCAGTCTTGATGTGATGGGTGCAGTCTGTGAGCCATTTAGCTATCTAGCATGTTACATGCAGATTTTCATTTTGTTTGATCAATGTGTATGTGGTACCCAAGTGTAGAGCAGGGCTACAGTCCTTTGCCTGCTTCAGGGATACTGTCTGTACCATTAAGCCTTAGTGATTTTTTCAAATAATTCACAAGGTAGAATTAGCAGGATTTCCCTTTACAAGCTGACTGGTTTGGGTCAAGAACTTTTAAGGTGATGATATCTTTGTTTATAAGGGCTGTTATGATGCATGCCATTGTTTTACAGCTAAACCTGGTCATATTTATTGGTTGTTGGTTACTTAGATTAGTTGTCGACCACTCTTATAAAGAGAGGGGTGCCCACAGGTGCTGTCCAAGCCTCAGGCCCAAGACCATTTGATGGGCTGATGTTGAGCAGATTCCAAAGTGGGTCTGTGAGGCAGCACTTTTCATTTTCAAGTCCCATTCAGCTAATGTTTTATACCTTTGAGGGAGTCTTTAAGATTGTGGGAGGAAGGGGTGACAGGGGGAGAGGTTTAAAATAAATTTTTCATGTAACCTACTTATGGAGTATTCAGGGTTACATGGGTAATATTGTTTTGAATGAGCACAGTAAAGTGCTAGCCATTGTTCGTTAGATTCCTGATATTAAGGAAGGATGCATTGTTGTCCTTGCTAGAGCTGGCAATTTTTAATCCATATTTAGCCTTGTTTGATTTGATTTCTAAGTTATTTATTTAATTTCTTGTGTTCATTTCTGTAACATGAAGATTTCTGTTTGTTCCTGAAGGTATGAGGTTTTTATTTTATTGCGGGGTCCACCACAGGGACTTGTTCCTTAATTTGACATTATATGCATAGTGGATTAGAAGCAGTGTCTTAATACAGACATTGAGGTAAGCACAGACACGCTCTCAAATGCAGTGCTGTTGGTCACAGCATCAACAAGGAGGGGATTTCTGAATTGTAACAAGCTGTTAGCTAGTTATAAACTGTTTGCTTTAGAAGAATTCCTAAAAATAGTGGGTTTGTAGGCATGTGATATTGAAGACCACTGATCAATGGTCAGACGTAACCAATGATGCTGTACGTCAAGGTGTAGAGTGTCATAACATAATATTATTGATGATATAGAGTGTCAATGTTATCGATAAGTCAAGTATATTTGCCCATCTGGTGGAGAGAGCTATTTGGTCAAGTGAGTTGGTATTAATAAAGTCTAGGAAGCTTTGGGCATGTTTATTTGCAGAAGTATACATCTTCCAATTTATAAATGGGTAGAGGAAATTGCTAAGAATAATTGTTTGTGTCCCAAGAGTAAGGGACTAAAGTTTTTATTTGTTCTAGATCAGATTAATAGGTAATGTGTCACAGAAGGGATTCTCTAGTTAGCCCATATATGGTAAGTAATCTCACTGGCTAACTTATCACTTTATTTATGGAGTTCTAGTGCAGTGACAATAAATCCATAAGGAATTAAATGAGAAAAGTGACAATGAAAGAAGTGCTGGAAATGGAAAACATCACCCACCAAAATGACATTTGCCACTTCACTGTTTGTATAGCTGTCTGTATTGCACTGTGACAGGATCTGCACTGTTACGGAATGTGTATAATTGGTCTAAAACACTGGATGAGTGAATTATACTAACAGCTTTTCCATAATTCAAGTGTATGCTTAGGAAAAGTGACTCTCCAGTGCCCAACAAGCTATTTCACAGGGATGACCTTCTTCTTTTGGCTTTTTCGGTTAGGGGCCGCCACAGCGGATCACCTGACCTAAATTTACAAATTGTAGACCATGTTGCACACTTAGACAACTGTAGACACATTTTATACCCTTCTCATCCTGTATATATCTTGTAGTCTGTCTTTCAGTTCATCTGTTTTATTTTGGTAAACATGGACTTAAAATGCTAGATTTCTTAGGCACTTTGTGAGGCACTTTGTGTGGGATTAACAAGTGTTTTTGAAAGTTTGCCTTAATCATATGATTATTTGATACAAAGTCTGCACAATGAATAACAGAACTTTCTATTTATGAAAACAAATGAGAATATGATATGTAAATCTGTTTATCTCAAATCACTAAAATGTGAATAAACAGCTGTTCATCTTCTGCTGTTTTAGGATGTGACAAAGTTAAAGATTCCCTTAATTATTAAAAGTGGATAAAGGCAGCTGTCTTTTATGTTGTGTTAGAACACACAATTTGTTCATTTATAGTCCTTGATTTTCCTCTGGCACCTTTCCCATTTTTATAACATGGAAAACAATTATTTACCCTTGTAATACACAATGTTACTCCCTTCTGTTATGTGCAATTCATCTATACTGGGTGGAGACTTTGGAGATAAATTAACTTCCAAGTAAAAAAAACAGTAATCCCAGCTAACCCCATAGCATTTAGAAACTGTTCTAAAGCAACCTTTCTAATAAGTGACATCCTGACAGAATTTCAAGCACAGCTACCTATGTGGATTTGTTCACTGATCCTCTAGACAGTCATGTTGGTAAACGCATAGAGACAGCTGTGCCTACCATAATTAAGCTCAGAACAGCTCAGAAAACAACCCACCCTGGTGGAATCCAAACATCAGTAGGTTGTACAATATAAGGAAGAAAGTCATAGCAAAAGTCAGGAAATATAACACCCAGCAAGAAAAAATATGCATTTATCAATCTAAACAAACAACTCAGAGGGCAAATCAGGTCTACACGACAACCCCAAGGCTTTCTTTAGCTGTATCTGTAACTCAAGGGCTGTACACAACTATGTGCAGAGCTAATTGTTAATGGAGCTGGATGATATAGCAAACCACTGGCCAGCACATTCTGCTCCAATTTTAGCACCCCCCACCCCAGTCACCCATTAAGAAATACAATGGAACGTAATCCTCTTAACCATCACTAGGGAACAGGTCCTAAACACACATTCTCCAAGGCGAAGAACACTGCTTTGGTGGGCTCCAAAAATATCCCAGCATGCCTTCTAAATATGAAACGTGACCTCTCAGGAACACTGGAGCCACTGTTTAATCACAAGTGGTAATTCATTAAAATGTGTTTAAAGAAAAAAAAGGATGAACCTTTTTCAGCCCACAAAAACTATAGACCCATTAGTCTGACTACTCTCATATACAAAGCCATGGAGATGATTAATAATGACACTGGAAACCTTCAGACACTGGATCCAACCAAGTTTAGCTTTGTCAAGGGAAGATCATGCCTACTCGGTCTGGTAGACTTCTTTGAGAAGGTGACCAAGGCACTGGATGAGGGCAAAATGGTGCAAACCGGCTGAGGCATTTGATACAGTACCCCACTCAGGCATTATAAACAAGTTCATAGAATTAGGCATAAACCACTGTGATACATGCTGGATTGCCAGCTGGCTTTCAGATAAAACCCAAGAGGTTAGGATTGGGGGATACACTTCCACAAAGTGGATGGTCTTTAGTAGAGTCAGTCAAGGCTCAGTGCTGGATCCTCTCTTTTCTGACATCTACCTCTTGGAAGCCAAGTCCACTGTCAAGGGCCTCTGGCTGACCAAGGTTGCAGATGATTGCAAACTGTGAACAGTCATAGAACCCTGCTTCCACAAAGACACTAATATCCTCCAGGAAGGGCTAATACAGACAAGCAAGTGGTGCTATAGACATGGTTTAAAGCAATAGTACTTTTTGGGAAGTCAGTTACCCCAGGAAACTACCTCATTGATAACACACCCCTAAGAGTAGACCCATTAGTCAAGGATTTGGGGATGTGTCTCGGCAGAAAGGAAGTCATTCTGTGCTGCCCAACTTTTAAGCAAAAGCAGGTCCAAGAAAGTTATTCCACTGTACAGACCCCTCATCAAATACATTGAGTACAATGCTCCCTCAAGTATGTACCTGACCAGGCGCATGTAACAAATAGAGTGTCCACAGAGGTTCCTCTCAAAAGGAATACAGAACTTGTGTCCTGCAGGACTCCATTCAGAAGCTCACCTCTTCAAAAAGTTGAATGTCATGTGGTGAAGACCATATGATCAACTTTTTGGAAAGTCAAACGTCAGAAAACACAAATCTACCTTTTTATATGGGGCAAGCCCACTGCACACACACACCAGCTCCAAGACCTCCACTGCAGTGGGGAAAAGAGCGAATTACTCAGTCCTCACTGTACTGCGATCGCCTTTCAAAAGCTTTGATTTCAGAAAAGTCAGTCATATGGTCTCGACCATATGAGGTTTGACTTTCTGAAGACTTGAACTTCTGAATGTAACTCCTCCTACAGAGTGTTGAGGGAGGATCCATGTCTGGCATACAAAGCATCCCAGGATGCCGTTCTATCTGCAAAACAAGTAGCATCAAAACTACCCGATCCAGGGACATAAAACTTGTATGCAACATAAGTAGGACATGTTGGTGGGACTTGTATGCATCTCAGAGAATACCCCTTCTCTGGAACAGACTTTCCAACTATATGAACCAGAGTTCTTCCATGACCCAATTCAATTGTAACCTAGGCCAGTGAGTAGGAAATCAGAAATTCACCCCAGTCTGCCACCTATGTCTCTAATAGATAGAGGCAGCCTGCAAATGTTTGACCTCTCATGCCCTAGGTTGTACATACCCCTAAAAATAACTTTTAGGGCACTAAACTTGTCTGATACATTTGGGATACATGGCTTAAAAGGGCTGTTGTGTTATTGGCATAGTATATACCTCTGAACCTGTATAAGGGTTAGTGTGAAATATAATCAAAACAGACACCCAGAGCAGCTTATGTGTAATGCTTTTGCAGTTATGATTTTGATTCTTAGCCTTGGAAGAGAAGGAGTTGGATATTAAGAGTTTGCCGGATGTTTATATATTTTGGTTGTGTTATTTCACTTAATTCATGCCGAATAAGAAAACAACAACTGTCATTAACATCAATCTGAAATCAACATGAATTCCAATACTAAATTAAGTAAGGCAAGCATTTGGGTGTTGATAACATATGGTTGGCAAAGCCATTGTATTTAGTAAGGCAGTGTTGTAAAGAAATTTAAGACAATGAACTCCTAATGGGCTTCTTCCTTTTGTCTTGGGTTTCATTTCCTGAATCGATAATTACAAATTATGATAATCTGAGGAGGTTATTTAATGTAATGTGTTTCCAGGTTCCTTATGAAAAGAAATATTTATTCCTTGTGGGGTATGTTAAAAAGATATGATAAGCAAGTGAGGACACTTGAGATTAGTCCTCTGTTTTAGATTTCCTTTGTCAGGAGTAAGACATGAAATTGTGGGTAATGCACACAATGGAGGAGTTTTCAAGATGGCATGCAAGTGTTTTCCTGTACATATGGGATGTTGAGTTCTACAGAACAGTATGGTGATGAAAAGACCAATGCTGGATTTAACTGTTGAAGTGGACAGTTGCAAGGATACAGTTGGTTTATGTAAATAACCAGTGCCACAGCTTGGTGAAAAGCAGTAAAATGGCATTTTCTGGTTGAATCATTTGTCATAATTTTTTGTGTTATCCATTATCTTTGGTGTAAATAATAAAATGCACACATGTACAGAATGCTATTTTCTTGTGTATTACCATCCTGTTAGGATGCTGTGACATAAGACGTCGCCACTGCCTAGTGGGTGACTAGTTCTTAGTCATTCTGGTGATGTCATAGTGCACTTACAGTGCTGATGAAGGTCTACTGTACACATTTGTCTGTGTGCCTTGATAGATGGATAGCATGTATAGTAAGTGACTATAAAATGAATGCCATACATGAATAGTATGCGATTATAAAATGAATTCTATACATGAATAGTACGCGATTATAAAATGAATTCCATACATAGTTATCATTAAGATGATAATTTAGGAACAAGAGGACATGAGCCTGAGCAGCATCTTACCCTCACCAAGAATGATGCCACAGTACAAAGACAAAATGATCAGCTTTAACAATTGGCTCAATTACTGGTGTCATTCTAAGGAGATCCAATGTCTGTCTGCTTGGGATGACATGCTTGACAAGCCACACTGCTTTGCTAGGGACGGCTTGCACCTGTCACTCCTGGGCTTCCGGATATTGGCAAAGGCTCTTGCCACCCCCATAGTGCCTTTTTTAGGCAAGGCTCAAAAGACAAACCCACCTCCCTAGAAAACACAAGTGGAAAAAAGCTAAGGGTAATGCTGCTCAATGCCAGAAGTCTAAACCTCAAGATGCACACTCTCGAAGCCCTACTCAGTATGGAGAACATCGATGTCTGTGCAGTGACTGAAACCTGGTTCAAGGCTCCTGAGAGCACCCCAGCACTACCAAGTTATACCTCATATCATGCTTTTCGGCCTCAAAACTTGGACCGAACCACAAAAGGAGGGGGAGTATCCATATTCATCAAAGATACCCACACCTCCAGGTTAGTGGCAATGCACGAAGCATCGGAGGCCATCCAGGTGCAACTAACCGTAGGCAAAACTGCCCTACAGTTTGTAGCATGCTACAGACCACCCTCTCAAACTCAGGAACCCCACTCAGCCTTCCTGAAGACACTGGAGAGTATGAATGTCTCTCCAAATACCATCATATTGGGAGACTTCAACTACCCAAACATAGACTGGGAGCATTACTCAAGCCCAAACACCCTAGCCCAAAGGTTCCTAGAATTCATAAACTCAAATGCGATGGAACAACTAGTCACCACTCCCACAAGAGGAGATAATATACTAGACCTGATCATCACAAACATGGGGGGGACACAATGCTCCACACCGGAAGTATACCCCTCATTGGTGAGATCAGACCATATATTAATCTCACTGGAAATCCACATCCCGCCCCCACCCCCAGCACAAAAGACCACAGTGAAGAATTTCTCAAAAGCTGACTTCACACTTCTTAAGACTGAAGTGGTATCCTTCAAAGCCCCTGGGCCAGTGAAAACCACAGCCAATACCGCTGAATCCTTTATAAACGCTTTCTACGGACACCTTCAAGAATGCATGGATCATGCAATCCCAAATAAAACCAAGACCCATTCCCCCAAAGGCAGGCATCCTGTCTGGTGGACTCCAGCCATAAACAAGCTTTACAACAGGAGGAGGAAGCTACTATATGACAGAGCAAAATCCCCAAAAGGGAATGCATCTCTGATCAGTACTAGCAAAAAACTACGATCACTCATAAAATCATCCAAGCCCAACTTTGAGAGAAAAATTGCAAAAGACACTAAAGACAATCACAAGGCCTTCTTTAGTTATGTTAGAAACCTGGGTGGAAATTCCCAGATATGCTCAGAGTTAGTCCAAAATGACAAAAAATACACTGAACCCACAGACATTGCCAACATACTGGCAGATAGGTTCAGTGCAAATTTCTCCCCCCCTCCCCCGAAAAGGAGAAATATCTATCCCAGCAGAGTGTAGTTTCCCTGATATCTCAGATTCCCAGGTGAGAGCCGCCCTCTCCAAAGCTAAAAGCACAGCATCAATGGGACCAGACGGTGCCCCAGGTTGCATGCTACATGAACTCCAAGAGGAACTAAACCCGCACATAAGGCTGCTGTTTAATCTTAGCCTTACTACAGGATACGTACCCAAAGAATGGCGTACAGCAACAGTGGTCCCACCTCACAAAGGAGGTGCTTCTACGGACCCTGGAAATTACCGCCCCATAAGCTTGACGAGCCTGGTCTGCAAAGCTATGGAGAGGATCATTATGGAACGCATAAACAAAGACATTGGGGACCTACAGACACTGGATCCTACCCAATTCGGCTTTGTCAAGGGCAGATCCTGCCTTTTGAACCTGGTTGACTTTTTTGAAACAGTCACTAAGGCCATTGATGAGGGTAAGGCAGTTCACACAGCCTACCTTGATCTTGCAAAAGCCTTCAACACAATACCCCACTCGGGCATCATAGACAAGCTTACCAGCTTAAATGTAAACCCATATGTCATAAGATGGGTTGCAAACTGGCTCAAGGACAGGACCCACAAGGTCAGAATTGCTGGAGCCATGTCAGACTCTAAGCCAGTCACAAGCGGTTTCCCACAGGGCTTGGTCCTGGGACCCCTCTTGTTCGACGTTTATTTTTCCGAGGTGCAAGCAAACATAGGAGGATTGTGGCTAACAAAATTTGCAGATGACTGCAAACTGGGTGCCATAATTGATACTCCAGTGGACACAAGCATCCTTTTGAAAGGCCTCATATAAACGGATAACTGGTGCCAGAGCCATGGCCTTAAACTGAACGCCAAAAAATGTATAGTCATACCCTTTGGGAAAAACAAAGTACCCACAAATTACCACATAGGTGGTAATCCATTAAGTATGGAAGAAGTAATCAGGGACCTAGGGACCCAAGTTGACAGTAACCTGTCATTTGACACTCACATTGCCAAGATGGTTAGGCAGACCTTCTATATTACCCACCTTATCATGAAAGGATTCACATCTAGATCAAGAGAGGTCATTGTGCCCCTATACTCTTCCCTTATCAGGCCCATAATTTAGTACAATGCCCCATTTGGGATGTACCTTAACTGACACCTGCAGCAGTTAGAAAGACCCCAAAAGTACCTCACCAAGAGGATCAAGGGTCTCAGACATATGTCATATGCTGCCCGGCTGAAGAAACTCAAGCTCTATTCAGTCACATACCACCTACTCAGAGGCGATCTATGCCTGACGTACAAGGCTATGTCCAATCCGGAATTAATGGACATGCTCCACCTCAGAAAATCCAAATCCACCAGAGCCACGAGAGCAAGAGATTTGAACCTCAACACAGAAATAAATAGGATGTGCTGGAGGGACAGATTCATAACCCAGATGCTCCCTACACTCTGGAACACAATCCCAGTCCATGTTAGGCAGAGCCCCTCACTGACTTTCTTCAAGAGAAATCTTGACGAGTGGATGGGAGATTGTAGGTTTACCTCAGGGGTTATCTCTGTGTCACTACTAGACAGAGGCACAGTAAACTAAACCCTAAATGGGCATAGTATTCTCATTCCAAGGGGTAGCAAAAGCCACACACACTCTGGCTAGGCTTATAAATGCCCTAGGGCAGATAGCCTAGTATGAACCTATGTTTTATAACGATGTAATTTAAAAGTGCTAGGATAAAAACAAATAATGTATCATCTAATTTAATATGTAAGGCTTCAAGGTTTCAAAATCCCTTCAATAATCTATAAAACCTTCAAGCTCCAAAATAGCTGATCAGATATCCACATTTTTCAATTAGTTGTTAAATCACTACTGTTTTATTATTGTAAGTAATTCCAGAATACTAAAACAGTAAAACAAAATTTATGGTTCAACCAACTTTCATTTGTGTGCTAATAAAAGTCTATTTGTTATGACCCTTTCTGTTACAACAGTGTTCATTGCACATTATTTAAATATTGTGTTACATTTCATGTTAACATGCAGGGCATAATGTTAAGCAGCATTCGTTGAGTGACCATCTCCAAACACTTTATTCAGTAACTGAAAAAAACATTATTTTAAAGAAAGTAAGATTCTTTTGAGATGTATTTACAATAGGAGCACTTGCAACATGGCATCATACCAGTGCATTGATGTGTGCTTTTATTAAAATTGAATTTTATTTACAAAGCTGTTTCATATTTACTGAATTCTGACATGTAAACTGTGGTTGTTATGTTAATGTATTTTTAAAGACACCAAAATAGCACAGTACACTCCAATATCTTTTAGCTATAGTATGTATAGCTTTAGTTTTCCCATTGCAGATTAAGGAATAGCATAAGCTGTCAGAATAATTAGACCTGCCTGTATACCAATGTGACTTATTGGTATTCATGAGGTCATCAGTAATGTGTCGTGCCTTTGATGTCCGTTCATGTTGCTTCATTTCTACTGTGTAGATCATTCATCATAGCTTGTATGTTTGTGACCACACTGATTTATGGCTAAGTTGTCATCTCTTGTGTCACATGCATTTAAGCATTTGACTGTGTGCAACTTTATAAAAAATCGAATGTGGGTGCATCTTAGATTTCTGGAAATGTGTATTAGTTTGTAACGTTTTTAAATAAATAGAACTGTTAAGTCCATCAGACTGTCAACTCAGCCTTGTATCAGAAAGTCTGTAAGTAGCAGTAAGTTTCACTTTAACCCCTAACAGCAATGTAGACCATCAATAATGAATTGTACAAAGGTTTCCAAATCTTGTAAATTACCTTATCACCGTAGGAATATATTCACAAGCCATTTAAACAGATAAAATATGTATATAAAATGTGTTAGTTCTTAATGTAAATTGTGTCTCCCTGAGAGAGAAAGTGTAATATTAAAAGAGGTGTTTGCACCTGTTGTGTCCATTGTAACATCATCACTCTGTTGATTAAAAACAAAAAAGAAAAAGTTATCCCCCAGATCACTTTGTATAAGTTCACAAAGGGCATGTGCATATGCGTTAGAATAATCAATGTATGTAAATTAATGATGGTGTAAAGCTTCAATACCATACATGTTAGGGATCACTGTCAAAAACGTGATTCAGAATATAAAGTAACATGACAGAAAGTAGGTCAGCATGAGTTGGCTAGTTATATAGCAGTGATAACATACCTCCATTATGCTTTATGCAGATTTTTACATGTATATAAGAAATTGTTTTAGCATATCTACCAAAAACGGTGAAATAGATTGTCACTCATCCATGAGAAGAAACAGTGGAGTTTATAGGTGGTCTGAATGAATCCTTTTAGATTTTGAGCCTCCTATAAGAAGGCTTTGGGTAGGATAAATGGAAGAAAGTCACCATATTCTCAGCCAACATCAGTCGGATGGTCATTGCAGAAATGGCTAAGGATTTGTTCCTGGCTCTGGGTCTTTTCTTTTTCCAGTTGCCAACCCTTCTACCTTTCAAATGTCTATTCAGAATTATTGCATAGTTTGTCTTGTACGTAACTGTCATCTGCTCTTTTTCATAAAGTTTAAAGCTTAAAGCTCTGTGATGGATTCAGGTAAAGTGGAATACAGTTCAGCAGATGCTGTGAAGTCGAAGGCCGTAAAGAGAAGAAAGGATATACGTGATTCTTCTCTTAATTTTGATGGTCTTGACTTTCCAGATGTACTTTATACGTACTGGTACCCTCCATATCATTATAACTTTAATGGCTGTAATGTCATACATACAAGTTACCTAAAATGTAAGGATGTTCTTCGTGTTTCACTGTTGCAATCATTACACTTGGGTTATCCTGCTGGCAGGCTACCCTCAGTCGGCCTGAATTCCAAAGTCTGGGTCCGGCGTCGGTTGCTGTCACCTGTTCCCTGATATCAGTGTGCCAGCGGTATAAAAGATGCAGCCGACGCCATTTTCTTCAGTCTTTCTTGCCGCACGGTGCCCAAAGCAGAAGCAGTTCTCAAGTGCCGGTCGGCCGACTCCAGAGATTTTTGTGTTTGAATTTCAGATCTGAAGTCTTCATTAAAAGCTAAGTACCCTGTTGGGGAAAACTTTTTTTTTGCTCCAGACCGATGTCAGAAAAAGTTAATAACTGTATTTCTTGTGGGAAGCAAATACCTCATAAGGATTTTCATTCTTACTGTATTCCTTGCCTAGGCCCTGACCACGACATTGCTTGTTGTCGGTTTTGTGCTAGATTTAACCAGCGCACTATAAAGTGCCGGTATGGTTTTGCATTTCACTATTTTGGCAGAAGATTTAATTACACAATGCCGTCAGATAGCCAACCGACTACCGCAATTCACAAGAAACGCAAAGAAAAAGAAAAGGACAGGCATCCGAGGTATAAAACCGACGAAGAGGCTTCTTCTAAGCCAGTCGCCGGTTCGCCGGCTATCAGTGAGGTGCTTTCACAGCCCCTGACACCTGCTACTTTGGACCCGCAGGCCGCTATAGACTCCCACGTGGAGTCACCTAGGCCGCTGAAGCTCAAGGTATTGAACCTTCGGAAACTGTTCCCTCAGATGGGTCTGGAGCTGCTGAGCAGGCATTGGCTTCTGAGGGTGTTTTCAGACCTACTCAATTGTACATTAAAGTGACTCCAGCTACAAAGGCAAAGACTAAAGCATCTTTAAAGACAACAAAACAAGTACAACAGCCTCATGGTCAGTCCTCCATGCCCAAAAAACAGATGCTCAAAATGGCCGAAGACTTAATTACTTTGATCAGGGGTTCCCATCCCCCTCCTGATAAGAGGCCTAGGCAAGAGACCGAATATGAATCTTCAGATCAGGTTTCCATTTCTTCAGATTCCTCTTCTGATCAGGAATACTCTCTTCCTCCCTATGAGAATTCTGATGCTGAAGAATCTATCCCTTCAGCCTCTCCTCCTGAGGATTACTCTTTTGGGGAAAACTTGCATACCATGAGGGAACATTTCCACTGGGAGAGCCAAGATTATTCTGAATCTAAGAAAAGGCTCAGATACTTCCTTTTACTCCCACCACACAGGCCCCTAGCTATTCCGCCTGTGTTAGACATTGTAGATGCATTTTCAGAGTCCAGTCTGACCCCTGACTCCTTACCTCCAGCTCCTGTTAAGCTGGACAGGTACTAAAGGGTGCCTGACTCTCATAAATTCCTTTTCAGAAACCCTGCGGCTGACCTAGAAACTATTTCTCAGGGTCCCAAAGGGGTCAAGACATCCACTGCAAAAAACCCTACCCCCTCCGATAGGGATTCTAGGGCATTAGACAGATGGGGAAAGATTTACACTTCTGCTACCTTGGCTATAAGGGCTTTAAATTGTCAGTTTCATATGCTCAAATATCAGCAATATATTATGTCACTGCTTAAACAGAAAATGTTGATAAATTCTGAAGGTGCAGAAAACAAATTAATGCAGGATTAATTGCATGCAGCTGAGCAAGTTGGAAAGCATAATTTGCAATGTGGTTTTGATTCTTTGGAGGCCTTCAGCAGGGCCACTGTCACGGGTTCTGTCATTAGGAGGCATGCTTGGTTAAAGGAACAAAATCTACCAGATCATGTTAAAGCAAAATTATTAGATGCTCCATTACAGCATGATACTTTGTTTGGTGTTAAAGAAAATGGAGAACAAAGCTAAATCTATGCAAACAGTCAAGGATTGCTTACCGGTACAGCCTCCAAGATTTAGCAGACACTGGCCTATAAAGAATTGGTCCTTTCCAGTGTCAGACCACAAAGGGGCAGATACAGACGCCCAAGAGGTAGATCCCAGCCCCAAGGTTCATACAGGTCTAAATAATGGGGTGCTTCTACCTCCAAAAGTGGAGAAGACAAATCACAGCCTTATAGGAAACAGTCCCAATGACTTCCCCATGCCTGCACCAAGCACTTATCTTCTGGCAGCACCTTTAGGAGGAAAACTAGCACTTTTTTCACAAAACTGGCACATAATAACCCAGGACAAATGGGTCTTAGACATAGTGTCACAGGGCTACAGGTTTCACTTTCATACCCTGCCAAGGGCAAACAGTTGGCCAGACCTACCAAAAAACCAATGGGCAGAGGCACAAAAACAAGTCTCATCCCTCATGGACATGCGGGCCATTCAACAAGTACCAGAACAAGAGCAGGGACAAGGATTTTATTCAAGACTGTTCTTGGTACCCAGAAAGGACAAAGCCTGGAGACCAATACTGGACCTATCTATTCTAAACACATATCTGGATATACCAAAATTCAAAATGTTGACCTTGCAGCAGCTTCTGACCATGCTGGGCAAGAAGGCTTGGCTTATGACTTTAGACCTAAAAGAGGCATACCTGCATGTCCCAATCAGACAAACATGCGGAAGATACCTCAGATTCAAATCTGGCTCAATGCACTACTAATTCTCTACATTGCCCTTTGGCTTATATACTGCACCCAGGGTCTTCACAAAGTGCCTGGCACCAGTAATTACATTCTGCAGACAAAGAGGAATACAAATCTATCCTTACTTGGATGACTGCCTCATACAAGCAGAGAACAAGGACATTCTACTACAGCATTTGGCGTTTGTAAAGAGATTACTACCATGCGTACTAGGGTACACAGTCAATGAACAGAAATCAAAACTAGTACCCTCTCAAGAGATAATATTCCTGGGTGCAAGCTTAAATACAACTGCCCAGATGGCTTATCTCATGCCAGACAAACAAAGGCAACTGACTACCTATTTCAAACTGTTGGCAACAAAGGCCCAGGTATCTGCAAGAAAAATTCTGCAGGCTTTGGGCTTCATGGCATCCTGCATTCTACTAATTCCATATGCAAGACTGCATATGAGGGAAACTTCAATGGTACCTAAAAAGTGTTTGGACTCAACATTGCCACAGCCTGGAAACAATAATTACTCTCATTCCCTGCCTGCAACAGCAGTTTCGATGGTGGGCGAAGGCTTGTCACCAGAACAAGGGACAGCCATTCACCTTACCCCCAGCCAGGCAGACATTGACAACGGATGCATCAGATTATGCCTGGGGGGCACACATGGCAGGAAGATGTATTCAAGGCACATGGTCTGCCAACCAAATGCATCTACATATCAATCAAAAAGAGATGCTAGCTGTTCAGAATGCCCTGACAGCCCTCAAGGACCTACTTCATCTGGGACAACTACTGATAAAGGCAGACGATACCACGGTCATGTGGTATATAAACAAGCAGGGCACTCATTCTTACCCCCTCTGCAGACTAGCCATGACTTTGTGGGACACAGCATTGACTTACCAAGTACATCTGCAGGCACAATTCCTGCCAGGAAAGATAAATACTCTGGCAGACGAACTAAGCAGAAACCTCATGGATCCCCATGAGTGGAAATTGGATCCACAAATCTTCAACATGATAACAAGGAATTGGGGATGCCCAGACATAGACCTATTTGCCTCTCTTCACAACTGCCAACTAAAGAGATTCTGCACAAGGACTTATCACAGACAAGCATGGAAAGTAGATGCCCGATCTTTCAGCAGGAAAACCTTAACAGTATATGCCTTTCCTCCACTGCCTCTCCTCCCCAAGGTACTCCTAAAGGTCAGACAAGAGAAGCCAAAAATGATACTGATTGCCCCAGACTGGCCCCACCAGTATTGGTATCCAATCCTAAGGAACTTGTCTCAATGCCCAGTCTGGACCTTACCTCAAATACCTCACCTACTGTCCCAACAAAACAATCAGATCCTGCACAGCCAACTCAAGACCTTAAATCTGGTAGCATGGCAGATAATGTAGTCATACAAAACACACCTCTCACTAAAGCGGTGATGGATGTAATTTTGGAGGCCAGGAGGACTAGTCCTAGAAAATCTTATGCTGGAAAATGGAAGAGAATTCTGTGCCTGGAACCAGGCACAATGAATTGGCACAGCAGTATCAAATATTCCTCAGATTTTGCAATACTTAACTGAGATGCTGGACAAAGGCCTATAATTTTCATCTATTAAGATTCATGCCTCTGCCATTTCAGCTCATTACAATACAGAGCCACCAATCTTTTCTCATCCTTTGTTAAGGCAATACCTCAGAGGAGCGAAAAACTTAAGGCCTCCAAGGAGATCACTAATACCTGCATGGGACCTCAATTATGTTTTGGAAAAACTCACTCTGCCCCCTTTTGAGCTAGCTGCTACAGCTGATATAAAGTTTTTATCTTGGAAAACAGCTCTTCTCCTAGCAATAACCTCTGCAAGATGAGTCTCAGGGTTACAGGCACTCATGGCTGTGGAACCTTTTATCATTTTTTATCCAGACAGGGTTTCTCTGAGGACAAACCCGAAATTTATGCCTAAGGTAGTGTCCAGTGTGGCCCTTAACCAAACTATTCATCTGCCTACTTTTTATCCAAACCCACATAATAAGGGGGAGAGAATTCTGCATTCTTTGGACATACACAGACAGCTACACTTCTACTTGAACAGAACCAAAGCTTTCAGAAAGACTGAACAACTACTAGTGGCATATGCTGCAGGATCACAAGGAAATGCTATCTCAAAGCAGACTATTTCAAAGTGGATAGGCCACTGCATTCGTTTCTGCTATTCAAAACATGGCAAGCCAGTTGCTAAGGGCATTAGGCCACATTCAACCAGAGCAGCAGCCTTCCTCAGGGGAGTACCAACCAAAGACATTTTAGAGGCTGCTACCTGGAGTTCAGTGCACACCTTTACAAAGCACTATCATTTACCACTCTAAATCCAGGGCAGGCTTTGCCACTGTAGTGCTGCAGGGCCTCATAGCCGATCCTAATGCTATTTAGCTCCAGCCTCCCAACCATAGCTTTGGGATTCAACCCAAGTGTAATGACTGCAACAGTGAAACACGAAGAACATAGTACAGTTGTGTACACTTACCATAAATGTAGATGTTCGAGTGTATTCACTGCTGCAGTCCAGGTTACCCACCCACCATCTCCCATCTCTTTTTTTGCTGGAACTTAGCTGCACTTCTCTAATCTATACAACCTATGTGGTGTATTTGCTTGTAGATGAAGGTATAATATATTTTGGTGCATGCATGTTTTATTGGCATATTTTTAGCCTTCCCTTTTGGGTGCACCTGACATCTGGGGCATGAAAAACTGAAGAAAATGACATCGGCTGCTTCTTTTATACCCTTGGCACACTGACGTCAGGGAAGAGGCGACAGCAACCGACGCTGGACCTAGACTTTGGAATTCAGGTCGACTGAGGGTAGCCTGCCAGCAGGATAACCCAAGTGTAATGACTGCAACAGTGAATACACTCAAACATCTACATTTATGGTAAGTGTACACAACTGTATTTTTTGTATGTTGGTGTTGACGGTCATTAGCATTTTTAAACAGTGTGTCCTTTATCTCTCGCTTTGTGAGGAGTCATAATTATTTTAGCAACTTACTGTTGATACAAATTCTCTGTATAGAAAATTCACATTTCTCCTGTATGTAGCTTTGCACATATATGAAATGTTACTAGTTTTGTATCTTGATAGTTTTACTGTCTTAAAAGAAAAATTGTTGCCTTACTTTATCGCTTCTTAGCTGGTGATTTTCTTGCTGGGCTTCTACTGAAATGTGTGTTAACCCAGTCAGTACAATAAAAATGAATAAATGTACCTTCCTTAAAAGTAGTTTAATATGGCTTGTATGTGGATCCAGTTAATCTTTTATTATTTATTAGAAAATGTTATAAAAAAATCAAATCCTCTATTGGTCAATTTCAGCTGACTGCCGAGACATGAAAGGTGATTAGTTGTAGCTTCCTAATCTGTTCAAACCAATAGCTTCTTATTTTCCCTTTGGAAGATTTTAAATTAAACCAGCAACAGTAAGTGAGTTAGTTCACTAGATGGGCTTCTGTTTTTTTTTTCAAAACTGATTTCCAGAGCGAGTCTCCCAAGTAGCAATTTCACGGATTGATTCCACAATGGTTTATTAATGTTGGACCCCCTACTAAACACCAAAGCTCCAGCACTACTGTGAGACCATAATGTTACCCTTGGCCACATACCTGACATTCTCTGTAGTTAAGTATCAAACTCTTGTTTTCAGGTTACTATGCCATGTGTGTTTATGGATCTGTATCAGACTGCCATCTTCATTCCTCTGCCATGTGTGTGCCCATCTCCTGCACTTTTTTAAACTGTTTCTACAAATATCTTGCAGTTTCCTTTGTGTATGTCAATGAATATCTGAAAATATCTTACATGCCTTGCCCTTTGCCTCTTCAATAATATGGCATAACATTACATTACATGTTGCCTAAAAAGTGTATTCAAAAACCCTATAAAATGTACCATTTAATAACACTATCTTATAAAAACTTAAGGAATCAGTTTTCACAGTGCACTCCCTATTCCAGATCACTGTTGCTTGGATGTAGGTAGGAGTCCGTGTAATTCATAAAAGCAGACAATGATTACATCCTGGCTTGCTCCTTCAGATGCGTGTTTCTTTGAAGTTTGTAATTGTAGCAATGGTTCACCGGTGTCAACCCAAAGTCCACAAGAAGAAAGACAGCACTGGTGTAAATATCAGTTTTTATGTTACGCAGGTTTACTTCGCAAATGACTGGGGACACATGTAGAGGCAACAGATTTTGTTAGACCTGCTGTCCCACCAGATCAGAGATTTAGTATTTACAACTCCTGAGTGCAAAAAGCACAACACTCCTGCAGGGCAGAGAAAAACCTGTACTTATCACATTATCTGATCCTTTTATGGAATACAGTGTTAAATATGTACTGTGCCTTCTACATTTGTGTAAAGTACATATAGCCCTGTGTATTTCAACAGAAGTCATTGTTCCCTTAAACAGCTACACTTTGCTGCATATATGTCTAGGATTCTGTGGGGATGACATTGTACAGTGGCATTTCCCTGCTGCACT
>NC_056725.1:86559327-86561827 GCF_019279795.1 Protopterus annectens
CAGCATATTATGGGACTACTTAAACAGAAAATGATGTTGATTCCAAACTGTGCTGAACACAAAAGATTTGCAAGAGTTAATGCATTCTGCTGAACAAGTTGGTAAACATACTTTGCAATGTGTTTTTTATGCTTTAGAAGCATCTTGTAGGGCTGCTGTCACTGGGTCTGTAGTTAGTAGGCATGTTTGGCTTAAGGAACAAAATTTGCCAGATCATGTTAAAGCTAAATTACTGGATGCACCCTTGAACCAAGATCGCCTTTTTGGCAGCAAAGCTGAAGTCCTCAAAAGGATGGAGGAAAAAGCTAAATCTATGCAAACTGTTAAAGATTTCTTACAAGTACAGCATCCTAGATTCGGTAGGCATTGGCCTGCAAAGAACTGCTCTCTTCCAGTCCCTTCCAGGCCTTCTCAGTCCAAACTCAGGAACAGCAGACCACCAAGACTTCAGTCCCAGGCTATGCCAGATCTAAGCAGTGAGGGGGGCTCCCACTTCCAAAGCAGGGAGTAGTAAGCCACCCCCTATGGAAAAATGGCACAATGACTTATCCTTAACTCTTCCAAACCCTGCTTAACTACTTGCTCCCTTAGGAGGAAAGCTTGCCTTGCATGCAAAAAACTAGGAACTCATTACCCAGGACAAATGGGTTTTAAACACAGTTTTCCTAGGATACAGATTCCACTTCCACTCACTCCCAACCCCAAGTGGATGGCCAGACCTCCCCCCAAATCTGTGGGCGGAGGCCCAAAAACAAGTTATCTCTCTCCTCATCATCAGGGCTGTTCAGCCTGTCCCAGCAGAACAAAGGGGACAATGTTTTTATTCAAGACTGTTCCTGGTTCCCAGAAAAGAAAACTCCTGGTGTCCTATCCTGGACCTGTCCATTCTCAACACCTTTCTGGTGGTTCCAAAATTCAAAATGCTAACTCTTCAACAACTTCTTCCTATGCTAGCCAAGGATGGCAACCCTAGACTTAAAAGAAGCTTACCTGCGCATCCCAATAAGGGAATCCTGCAGACAATACCTACGTTTCAGGTCAGGCTCCATGCACTATCAGTTCTCTGCACTTTCCTTTGGCTTATCTACTGCACCCAGGGTATTCACAAAGTGCCTAGCTCCAGCCATTGCATTTTGCAGGCAGAGAAATATTCAGATTTACCCATACTTGGATGATTGCCTGATTCGGGCAGAAAGTCAGGACTTGCTATTACAACACCTGGCATTTGTAGAGAGACTTCTAACCTCACTGGTGTACACCATCAATGAGAAGAAATCACACCTAGTACCCTGCCAACAGATTGTATTCCTGGGAGCAAGCTTGAACACAACTTCCCAGATGGCATTCCTCATGGAGAAACAAGTTTATTTGACAACCTACTTCAACCTATTGGCCACAAAAACCCAGCTATCTGCAAGGAAAATTCTGCAAGCCCTGGGGTTCATGGCCTCTTGCATTCTGTTAATTCCATATACAAGACTGCATATGAGGAAACTTTAATGGTATCTAAAAAGTCTATGGTGTCAACATTCTCAGGACGTGGAAACAATGATTCGTATCATTCCTTGTCTAAGAGCAGAGTTCCTTTGGTGGGCAGAGGCCTGCTACCACAAGGGACTCCCTTTCACTCTACCCCCTGCCACCCAAACCATAACAGCAGATGCATCAGACTATGCATGGGGGGCTCACATGGCAGGGCATTGTATTCAGGGCAAATGGAACCCAAAACAGATGCACCTGCATATCAATCAAAAAGAAATGTTAGCTGTACAGAATGCTCTGACAGCCTTCAAAGATCTTATTCTTCCAGGACTATTGGTAAAGACAGACAACACCACAGTTGTGTGGTACATAAACAAGCAGGGGGGAACCCATTCCTACCCACTCTGCAGACTAGTCATGGCTCTGTGGAACACAGCCTTGAGCTACCAAGTGAACCTGCAAGCTCAATTCCTGCCAGACAAACTAAATTCACTGGCAGATGACTTAAACAGAAATCTCATAGACCCACACAAATTCAAACTGGAACCCAAAATATTCAAGCTCTTGAGGAGCAAATGGAGGACACTAGATGTAGACCTGTTTGCCTCCTCTCAGAACTACCAGTTGAACAAATTCTGCACCAGAACACCCCAAAGTCAATCTTGGAAAGTGGATGCTCTGTCCTTAACCTGGGAAAACCTCTCAATGTATGCCTTTCCCCCTCTGCCTCTCCTCTTGAAGGTTTTACTAAAGATCAAACAGGACAAGCCAAGGACAATACTGATTGCCCCAGACTGGCCACGCCAGCACTGATACCCCCTTTTGCACAGTCTGACAGTGCTGAAACCATGGCACCTGCCTCAAACCCCTTCCCTGCTGTTCCAGCAGGCTGGCCAGATTCTGCACCCTCAGCTTCAAACCCTGAACCCTGCAGCCTGGCTAATTCCCTGAGCTCACCTCTAGCAACCCTCAGTAAGCTGGTGCTGGATGTCATTCTTGAGGAAAGAAGGCCTAGTAC
>NC_056725.1:86569327-86594327 GCF_019279795.1 Protopterus annectens
TAAGAGCTACAGTGATGACTGCTTGTGTCAAATTTGACAATCTTGGTGTAGCAAAATTCTAGTCTGAGTTTTAGGGAAGACTAAATTGATTAACAAGGGTGCACCATATGTTAATGAAGGTAGGAGATAGAGGGCTAAAGCTTGTTTGGATGGGAAGGAGACAAATTTGTGATGTATGTACAAAAGGCCTAGTTTTTATGGGTTTTAGTAACATTGGATTGGATGTGCAGGTCGAACTTGAGGTTTTTGGCTATTATGACTCCTAATAGTTTGGTACTAGTTACAAGTTCAATTTTAATGGAGTTAAATAACATAAGCTTGATTTTTTTAGGGTTTAGAGAGAGATGATTTTTGTGGAGTCATGATTCTACTGTACCAAATGCTGTTTGTATCATTTGTTAAAGAGATGCAGGATTAGGTGCAGAGCAAATGATGGTAGAATCATTTGCATACTGCACTAGGGAGGCATTTGGAATAGTTCAGTGAAGATTATTTATAAATATATTAAATAGAAGAGGACCTAAAATCGAGCCTTGTGGAACACCTGCAGGATTATGTAGGTAAGGAGAGATAGCGTTTTGCCATTTGACAGCATGCTGCCTATCTGAGTGATAGCTTTTAAACCAGTTAAGAGACTGAAAAGATAACCCTATAGAAGATAGTTGAGACAGGAGAATGGTATGAGATATAGTATTGAAAGCTTTTGCAAGATCCAGAAAGAGACCTGACATTGTATGGCCTCTGTCACGGGCTTTGTTAATGATATCCAAGAAGGAGATCAAGGCAGTTGAAGTACTATGCCCTGGATGGAATCCATGCTGGGTTGGAGAGAGGATGTTGTGGTTTAGGTGATGGATAGGTTGTTTTTGGACACGTTTTTCCAGTATTTTGGAGATGAGATATGGGATAGAATGGCAATGGGTTGGAAGTTTGAGATATCAGAGAAGGGGCCACCTTTTATGAAGAGGGAGGTTAATTGCTTTTTTTCATAGATAGGGGATCGACCAGTTGATTAAGATACTAATTGGACAGGCTGCAGAATCAGCAGCAATCTTTATTAATTTGACAGGAATATTGTCAGATGAATTAGAGCAAGGCTTCAGATTTTGGATAAGTTTCTTTATAAAGGAAGTGGAAATAGGGGAGAGAGTGACTTCTTGTAAGAGGGATTCCTTAATGTAGTTGTGAGTACGGATATTTGGGCTCAAGAGATTTTGTACTGTTGGAGGAGAGTGGGTAGGTATAAGAGTATAGTTACTTGGTAAGGCTTGGGAGAAGGAGGTCGTAAGATTGTTTATAGTCCCTATGAAGTAGGAGTTGAATTTAGGGGTGATAAGGTCAGGTGACATATTGGAGTAAGGGCAGGGATTGGATTTGGTACCATGGTGTAAGATATTATTGATAGACCATCAAAAAAGTTTGGGGTTATTTTCCCTATTTGTCTGTAGGTTCCAGAAATATTGTTGCTTGTCTTTGTAGATAAGCTTTTTGGCTTGGTTTTGAATCTTATAAAGGATAAGTTTGGAGGGAATTTTGGAACTGATCGAATATTTCCAGGCTTTGTCCATGTTTTTCCTAGTTTCTCTAGTAGATTTAGAAAGCCAGAGGGCATAGTTGGATTTAATTCTTCTAGATCTAAGCTATGCAGGATGTTTAAAAAGGAGTTATTGAAGAAGATGGAGGGCATCGTCAATGGGAAGGATTTTAAGACCATTCTAATTGTAGTTTCTTTGGATACTGTTAGTTCAGTGGACAGAATTTAGTTAAATCTTATATTACCTGGTATTTATGGGTTTTTGGGAGTGATGAGCAGTTATGTATAGTAAAGGCTGGGAGGTGGTCACTGAAGGAGTTTGCCATACTGCCAGAAGTAAGGTATTTGGATGGGTCTGAGACCAAAATTCTGTCTAGTATGGAGCCTTTATTAGTATTATGTCTAAATGTAATGAAAGTATTGATTAGTTGAGTAAAATGCTAGAGGAAGATTGGTTAGAGGAAGTAGAAGCCCATTCGATATTCATGTCACCTAAAAATAATTTCATTTTTATAGTAGAGGAAACCCAGGATAGTATATATTCTAAAACTGGGGTGGTGTTGTTTCCTGGGGGAATGTAAATAACTGTTATGCAGAGTTTTTTTGAGTTGTTGAAATCCAAGAATGAGATTAGGAACTCTGCATTTTGAAAATGTGGAATTGAATCAGTAAAAGGGGCTAAATTAAGAGTATTATAGTAGGAAAGGGCAACACCACCTCCTTTTTATGTTGTCTGTCTACTCTAATTGCATTAAAATTAGAAGGAAGAACCTCAGTGCCTTGTAAGGAGGGTTTTAACCAAGTTTCAGTTGCAGCAACAATACGAGTTTTATTTTGGATGAGCCAGGTATGGAGCTTAGAAGTTTTGTTACAGATGCTTTGGAAATTTATGGTAGTTAAGTGGAGATTTTTTGCCACATTAGGAGATTTTCAATGTTGAGGAAAATGTGAGGTTTGAGGCCCTGGGTAGGGATGAATGTCACCACAAAGCATAAGGGAGGAAAAGATGAAATATAGCCTGCGGCTAAAGTTTGATAGCTTAGAGAGAAAGAAGGGAGGAAGATGTGCTAGTAAAGTTTGTTTGTAGAGGATGTGATTACAGGGGAGAAGAAAAGGTTTATAACAGAAGAGGAGTTGAGAAGTAAAGGCTAGGGCTGATAGAGTTATAGACTGCATTAGAGTTAGTAAGTGGGGGGTATATAATTAAGACTGGTAGTAAGGGAGTAAGGACACAATGCCATGAGGTGTGAAAAGAGTAGCAGACAAAAAGTTAGTGGGAAGAGGATTCTAAACTGTATGAATAATGAGGACATGGTAGGGGAAAGTCTGAGCAAGGGTGTGGAACTAGGATAATTAGTATGAAGTAGGTGGGTAGATAAGTGGATAATGAGAGAGTGGGCATGAACAGTGTGTATGGGGGTGTGGCTATGAGTCTATAAATGTAATGAAAGAGGGGGTGGGTCGGAATGGGGGTAGGGCAAAGTGAGCCTGGAGTGGGGCTACACCTTATTCAAAATGAAGCCCACAAAAAGGGCAAAGTGAGCCTAGAGTGGGACTACACCTTGTTAAAAACGAAGCCCACAAAAAAACTATGTGGGAATAGCACCAGTAAGTCCAGAGCATCTATAAATGTGGTAGTTAGTAAGGTCAGGGTCTAAAGTTGGCAGGGGACAAGAGAGAAGTAAAGTATAAAATGAAATTAAAAAAAATATATGGAGATTCAGATGGAGTAAAGGGTATGGAGAAAAATGGAGACAGACTGGTCAGCCCTGGTGATGTGCAGCTCTGTAATCAAGGTGAGTGGGCGTTAACAGTTTAAGATATCGCTGTATAAATATAATAGCTAACTACTAGGCAAAAAGCACGTACATGAGCTGTAAGCACTTATAGCCAGTTGATAAAAAAGTTCCAGGATGCACGAAAAATACTAGTAATCAAAAGTAATGCACCCAGTAGCCATCAAGGAAAACTCCACTTTATTTGAATCAAACACCAGCAAAATCCATGGATTTTGCTGGTGTTTGATTCAAATAAAGTGGAGTTTTCCTTGATGGCTACTGGGTGCATTACATTTGGTCACTTATAGCCAGTACTGTTTCTAGTAGCGCTTTGGTATTTGGATGGCAGGTCTCTTAAAGCCGACCACGTTGTCTTGGATTTTGGCTTTCCAGAGTGGAAGGATGGGGTTTACCAGCTATGGAAGAAAGGAAGTGCAAGTTAGAGGCACAGCTGTCATTCTAGAATCTCATGGAGTTAAGGAAGAACATGCAAGGAAGAGTGTATAAAGAAAGTCAAAAGTGGGTTAATGGTTGAAAGGATGAGCAGGGAGGGACAGACAATATAGGAATATGGTAGTAACAGGGATAGTCTAAGCAAGATTGTAGAGAAGGGAGGGAGAGGGGTTAACAAACAGAGCAAAGCAGGAGAGGGCAAAAGAGTTAGAAAACAAAGGTACCATAAAGGAGAAAGAATAAGCTGCAGTAGTCTATAACAGAAAAAGACCTACATAAACTCCACACATTATATAAAATGTACTTATAAATACAAATACTACAATATGAGCACTCTCTATAGCAGTTTTAAAATAAAAACAGATTGGGTGCTCTCTACAGCAGTACTAAAATATGTAAAAACAATTCAGGGAACATTGGTTCCAAAGCAACCTTCAAAATAGTTGACTCGGCAGCACAAGGCTTGTGAAGAGCTACTTATTGTGTGTGCCACACTTTTAACACAGTACTAAGCAGTTTAATGCAAATGGATAACAGCTAGAGACACATTCGCAGAATGTACTAACAAAACAATGCTACGCTGTTCAGTGCAAGCAGACATTACTGGTGATATAATCGTAGCTATCTCAAAACAGTATTATTGCACCTTAGTGACATGCACACAATTTTTATAATCTTAGTTTCAGTGACATTAAAAATAGAAAGCATTTAAGATTTTAAAAGATTTTAGTACAGCTGGAAGTATGCTGCCACTAGTTAACTATGTTTGGCAGGCAGATTAAAGAATATCAGGTTATTGCACTAAGACATTGAGCATAAAACTAATCCAAAGTAGAACTGCACCTACTGAAGGTTCCTGTATAGCTTAGCATAAAAAAGCAACTAAATATTAATGGCTTCCACAACAGGAAACTAGTCAGTGTTGCCAAAAGCAGAGATAAGTCCATATCATCCCCAAAATCAGGGAGCGTACACCACCGGTGACCAGAGGTTCTAACGGGGATACGCAAGAAAGAAAAATGGCAGAGAACACCAAGAATAGACTATTTAAACTCGCAAAGGGTTATGGGAGCAGGCCGTGTAGGTATGTGAACAAGAATCACAGGGCAGACCTGCGAGAACTCAGGTGAATACAATGGAAGTATGGAGTACTGATGTACACCTTGTTCAAACTGAAGCCTGCAAAAAACAGTTTACTGATAACCTTTTCATTTCCTGCCCTCACTCTTCTTTAATTCAGTACACCGACGACTCTGATTATATCATGTTCTGACAATCTTCCCCCATCTCCTTACCCAAGAATAACTCCACACTGGAAAAAATGGCCAAGCAGTAATCAGCTCCTACAAAACCCTAAGAAAACCAAAAGTCTTCTGTTCCTACCAGAATTTCTACAACAACACAAAAACACCTTCACTTTTACATCCCTTAATAACACAAATACCTCAGTCGAACCTCATACAAAATAGCTTGGTGTTACTATTGATGACCAACTAAATTTTGATATCCGTATTCACCAGGTTATCAAAAAAGCCCACCAAAAACTAGGATTGTTATACAAGCACAAAAATGGCTCAAAAATTAAGCTAAGCATTCTCTAGCTCAGTTATTTCTATTGCCCAGCCTATTTTTTCCTGCACCTATCCTCAATGGCATACAATCCAATCTATCAGCTAAACTTGAAACCACATGTAATAAAATTGCTAGGTTCACTGCCAATCTTTCCTACCACTCCCACCACTGCAAAGCATTAAAAAATCTGCAGTGGCTTGAATTCCTGCAACAATTTCTTCTTTCCACCTCACTCACTCACTCTATCTTAAATAAACCTTCCCTCTGTCCTGCTGTCTCTACCCTCGCATCTCCTTACACATCAAAATGTTCTCTTCTCAGGACCAACCAACACCTCTTAGAGATCCATAAATCTAACAAAAGCAAAGGTAATCTTTTATACAACTACTCAGTTGCCAGTGCTTGGATAAACTTTCCCTTTACTTAATAGGTTCATAGGTTGGTACTAGGCTATCCGGCCCTAGGGCCTATACAAGCCTAGCCATAACAATTCCCTGAATATTTCTTCCCACAAAATTTACTTCTCTAGACCCCTGTCTAACAGGGCAACTGACATGATCCCCGGGGTGAATTTCCTATCTCCCATCCAATCATCAAGGTTCCTTTTGAAGAGGGCCAAGGAGGCGCTCTGCTTGACATGTATGGGCAGTCTATTCCAGAGTATGGGAAGTCTCTGGGTCAGGAACCTATCCCTCCAGCATGTTTTGTTCATTGTAATGACAAGGTTTAGATCCCTGGAGTGTGTGGCTCTGAGGGATTGGGATTTCTTTAAGTAGGGCATGTCCAACAGCTCAGGGTTTGACATGGCCTTGTATGTTAAGCAGAGATCGCCTCTGAGTAGACGATATGCCACAGAGTATAGCTGGATTTTTTTAGACGGTCAGCATATGGCATTTGCTTTAGGCCTGTGGTTCTTTTAGTGAGGTATTTCTTTGGCCTTTCCAGCTGTTGCAGATGTCTTGTGAGGTACATACCAAATGGGGCATTATACTCTATAATGGGTCTAATGAGGGATGAGTACAGTGGGACAATGACCTCCTTTTTTCTGTATGAAAATCCCTTAGTGATGAGGTGTGCCACATAGAAGGATTTCCTGACTGTTGTGGCGATGTGGTTATCGAACTTGAGACCACTGTCCACCTGTGTCCCTAAGTCTCTTATCACACTTTCGATGTTTAGTGTACTGCCACCTATGTGGTAATTCATGGGTATATGTTTTTTTCCAAAGGGGATATCTATACATTTCTTGGCATTAAGCTTGAGCCCATGGCTCTGGCACCAAGCATCTGTTTCTGTAAGGCCCTTTTGTAGAGTATCCACATCATTTGGGGATTCAATAATGGCTCCCAGTTTGTAGTCATCTATGAATTTTGTTAGCCAGAGTCCCTTAGTGCTGGCCTGTACTTCAGAGAAGTAGATGCCAAACAAGAGTGGTCCCAGGACTTAACCTTGAGGTACTCCACTTGTCTGGAGCTGGATTTGGAGTCGGATACCTTTACAGTCTGGGTTCTGTCAGTAAGCCAGTTGGCAACCCATCGAGTGATGTAGGGATTTATACCCAGCTTAGTAAGTTTATCTAGGATTCCAGAGTGGGGGATGGTGCCGAAGGCCTTGGTGAGGTACAGATAGGCTGTGTGGACCACCTTACCCTTGTCCACAGCTCTGGAGACTGATTTGAAGAAGTCAATCAGGTTCAGGAGATGAGATTGGCCCTTCATAAACCCAAACTGGGTGGGGTCCAGTGTTTGAAGGTTGCCAGTGTCTTTGTTTATAAGTTCCATGATAATGTGTTCCATGCCCTTGCAGATCAGGCTCATCAGACTGATGGGATGGTAGTTCCTAGGATCCAAGGTGGATCCCCCCATGTGGAGTGGGATAACTGTAGCTGTGCGCCACTCAGTGGGCACGAAGCCTGAGGTGAGGCTATGATTAAACATGACACTTAGGTGAGGTGCCAGTTCATTTTGTAGTTCATGTAGTACACAGCCTGGGATGTCATCTGGTCCCATGGATGCTGTATTCTTAGCTTTGAAGAGTGTGGTTTCTACCTGTGTGGCCGTGATTGAGATGGGTCCTTTAGGAGGTGAGAGGGGGGTGAAGTTGGCAGTAAATCGATCTTCCAGGATATTGGCAATATCCTTGGGATCAGTATATTTAATGCTGTTCTGTTTTAGCTCAGAGCAGATCTGAGCATTGCCATTTAGATTCTTGACATAGTTATAGAATGCCTTGTGGTTGTCTTTGGAATCTTTTGCAATTTTATTTTTGTAACTAGCTTTTGAGGATTTTATGAGGGATCTCAGCTTCTTACTGAGGTTGGTGAGGGAGGTTTTTGCATCCTGGGCTTTTCCTCTTTTCTGCAACAGTTTCTTCCTTCTGTTGTATAGTTTGTTTATTGCAGGGGAACACCATATTGGCTTCCTTTTTTGGAGGAGAACATCTTGTTTCTATTTGGGATGGCACGATTCATGCACGAGTGGATGTGTTCATACAGTGCCTTAGTGTATGATTCTGCAGTTGAACTTTCAGATGCCGTCTGCATGGGTGTCATGAAGTTGGTCACTTCTGACTTCAGTAGCATGAAGTTGGCTTTGGAGAAGTTTTTTAAGGAGGTTTCCTTACTGGGGGGTGGGGGTGGGATCTGGATGTCAAGGGTGATTTGCTTATGGTCAGACCTGACCAATGAGGGGGTGACCACTGGTGTGGAGCATCTATCTCCCATGTTGGTAATGACCAGGTCTAGGATATTGGAGCCAAGAACTATCACTAACACTTGTATCTTCAAAAAAAAGCTGCTAAAAGACAACCTGCTTAAATCTTGATCCTGCCCTTGCCCCACTCCAACCTCAGCTAGTCTCACAGCTCCCCTAACTTCTACCTTGGATCCTCTATACTTTTACTACTATATACATATGGTCTTGTTATATTTTATACTACTATATACATATGGTCTTGTTATATTTTATACTACTATATACATATGGTCTTGTTATATTTTATACTACTATATACATATGGTCTTGTTATATTTTATACTACTACATACATTTGCTCTTTACATATTTTCTCTCTCTCGAATTTTAATCTTGTCACTGTTTAATTTCTAATATACTATTTCTTTGCAAATAATTTGTAACTTCTGACTATTTTGTTACTGTAAATTGTACTGTAGTCTGCTTTCGATTTTACACTATATTTTATGCTATATTTTTGTATATGCTGAAGATTTTCCCCTTGGGCCTCAGCTGAAAAAAGGCAAGTTGCCCAGTCAGATTAACCCGGTTAACAAACGTCAATAAATAAACGTGTGTGCGCGTGTGTGTGTGTGTGTGTGTGTGTGTATATATATATATATATATATATATATATATATATATATGTATACATTTCAGAAAGTATCACTTACCTTCACATTACAAGCCCCCCCACCCCCCAGAACCTAAATATACCAACTCTGAGATCGCACTACAGTGCGGATGATGTAAATCTTTCGATTCCGCACTACATTGCGAGGCCCGTTCTGCATGGTCGACATTTTGAAAGTCGATCATATCGTCTCGACCATATGGTCTTCAACTTTTTGGAATGTCGACCATGTGAAGGGGACCCATATATATATATATATATATATATATATATATATATATATATATATATATATATATATATGGGTCTACTTTGATTCACTGAAAACTCATTTCACTGAATTTCAACACAACACATCACAGAAAGCTCAAATCACTGAAAACTCATTTCACTGAATGTAAGTACTGTTGGGCAAATAAAATATGTATGCCCTTTTCCCCACTGTAGTGTGATCCTGGAGTTAATATATATATAGTTAGGGAGGAACGACCCCCACATTTGGGGATGTGAGGGGCATAGCCCCCCACCTACTTTTGGTTTTACTTTGTTAGCTTTCAGTGAAATGAGATTCATGAATATAAAAGCTAAGTAGGTGAGGAGCTACACCCCCCTTACTATATATGTACTGATCTCCAGTATTGTACTACAGTGGGGAAAAGGGCATATACATTTTATTTGCCCAACAGTACTTATATTCAGTGAAATGTGATATAGTGAAATGAGTTTTCAGTGAATCAAAGTAGACCCATATGTATGTATATATATATATATATATATATATATGTGTGTGTATATATATATATATATATATATATTTATATATATACTTGTCTGTATTTATATATATGTATATGCTTGTGTGTTTGTATATAATGTATGTGCTTGTGTGTGTGTGTGTATGTGTATATATATATATATATATATATATATATATATATATATATATACACACACATATATATATATATATATATATATATATATACTTACATATATATATATATATATATATATATATATATATATACCTGTGTGTGAATAACACATTACACATATATATTTATATTATATGGATAAACAAACCAAAAAAGCATCAACCAAAATTTAAACATACTTTAAAATACATAAAATATAAACTAAAAAAATGGAGGAAACAATAAACAAAAAGCAACAAGTATACTTAATAAAACGAGCTAATTAAAACTAAAAGAGTTTATCATCTGTTCCAGAAAAGGATACGATGAACATTCATCAGAAATATATGAGCACAGCTAAGCATAGGTATCACTATAAGGCAATATTAATTGGGTTCCTTCCACATTCACCCATCTCTAAATTTCACTAAAAATAATAGAAACATTTAAATGTCCATTTAGTCCAGGGGGTGTTCATCTCATTCCAGTCTATATTGGCAGGAGTTTTTGATCCTATTCCTTTAAAAAACGAAGTACTCTTTTTCATTCAATCACAATTTCTTAAAAAGGAGTACACATAAGAATTTAATGTGCTTGGCAGGAAGTGTTTACAGTCAGTTGCTTTGAGCTTGTAGTTTTTTTTTCGCCTTGTATAAGTTAGTAGGTTCAATCTTCATTTGTGACTTGAGCAACATGTTGGCAACAAACACATTTCCAAGGGTGTAACATGAACAGTCACACTACTGGGTTCACAAAAACAAGAATGATTTAGTAGAGAAAAGGGATTTTAAAGAATGAGTTTCCATTATATGACAACAAGGCTAGTCCTTAGTATAATACATTTTCCATGGCTGCTTTTAATAATACCCCAGTTCTTGATAATAATGTTCCTTCTACCTTCACAGTCTAAAGAAATAGGAAGGGGAGATCTCGTGCATTCATTTGATAAATTGCCCTTAGCACTACTGAACCCCATACTTAAGGGCTGGTGGGTGTTTGATGTACCTGCAGTCTGCCTCTTCCTTAAAACAGTTAAAAGGCAGTTTAACAGGGTGATGTTAATCTGCAAACAATTTCATAAGATAGTGGCATTACTTCAAAAACAAGTGGTCGTTACTAATGATCCTATTCAGATGGACAAACTAACCTTTAATTGTACTTCTTTTCATAAAACTGGGGTGCAGCTCGAGAAGTCAAGGTAATTTTAGTATTCGTATTTTGTTATGAAATGTATCTTTCCTGTGGATGGAAGACACAAATTCCTTGGTGGTGGGATCGAAAGAAAGGAGATTGTCCAGAAAATGCACTTTGTTTCCCCTCCCTGACAGAGTAAAATCTAGGAAATAAATGCATTCACTATGTTTAACCAAAAAAGAATGCAATTCATTGGGAGCTGCAAACCACACAAAAAAGATATTGTCAATAAACCTTTTATACAAATACATGAACTGGAAACCTTCCAAATGGGTTAAAGTATTGACTTCCCATGCACTAAGTACCAGGTTGACATATGCTGGTGCCATTTTAGCCCCATTGCTACTACCCCTTGTAAAAGAGAAAAAGTTATTTTCCAAAACCAGTTTAATTAAGGATGTGTATGCCTTAATCCTGTGGGAAAGAGTGTCTGTCCATCTAACAAGGTAATCAGAAACAAAGTCTAAGCCTCTTTGATGAGGAATGCTTGTGTACAAAACCACTGTATCCAAAGTGACCAAGGTGCAATCACCTGGCACTGTTGGGATCTTGCATAGTCCATCTAAAAATTCCTAGGAGTCTTTCAAATAAAAAGGAGAATTTTATACCAAAGGATTCAGGAAAAAAAATCTAAAAATGCTGAAATGTATTCAGTTTTTTTGTTTTCTTTGAAGCTACAGTCTGTCTCAAGGGAGAATCCTGAGGAATTTTGTATGCTTTGGGAATACCAAACATTCTCCCTATAGTGGGAGAGTCCACTGTGGTAAAAACAAGTTCTGAATCAGTAATAAGACCTTCTTTACACAATTAGGCATTTGTCAATGTAGTTAAAACTAAGTGAAATTTCTTCATGGGTGACATTTTTTAGTGGTCTTTATTTGTTAGGCCTTCATTCATTTTACACAAAAATGGGTCTTGAGGGACTTAGTTTTTTTGAAAGAGAGCATTGCTGTGGGACCTAGAACTTTAGCTAGTTCCTGTCATGGACCATTTTTGAAGCAACCCCCTTCCCTAGAATCTACACAACAGAACAAGGCATGTACAGGTGTGGCCACTGCTGTTTCTGCCCATATATCCTCACAGGGTATCATTTTCGACTAATGGTCATGAACTTTAAATTCCACTTCAAAGACCAATACAACTGCACCACAGAACATGTGATGTAATTCTGTGTTTGCTCTACCTGCAAAGCATTTTACATCGGGAAAACCACCCGAAAAATAAATGACAGAATGAAAGAACACACACAGGGCATCTGCAACAAAGACTTAACGGACTAGCCAGCCACATTGTATCGTGCCACAACTTCACTGACTTTAAATTCTAAGTGTTAGAAAAAGGACCACTGATTTACGGGGACATCAACTCGCTGCTAAAAGTAAAAGAACTTAGGTGGTAAATAGTCCTGAGTGCACACACACCCACAGGCATAAATTGAAATCTAAATATTAAATGTATTCCAAAGTGGAAGAGATAGGATACGATACCGTCTTCCCCCACCTCTGTCATGTTGCAAAAAAAGTATATAAAGTGAATTAAAGGTCTTTTCACTGATTTCTGAAGAAGTTTGACTTTTAATAAAATTAACAAAAGCACTGAAATCCAATGAACCCATGTGTCGGCATCTTTCTGCTTCACAGTTCCACCAAGAGTATAATTTTCTCTAAATATATATATATATATATATGTATATATAGAGAGAGATATGTATGTATATTTATATATATGTATATATATATATATATATATATATATATGTGCATGCGCACGAGCGCACACATATATATGTGTGTATATATATATATATATATATATATATATATATATATATATATATATATATATATATATGCTGGCTGGTTTGTATACATATATAATCTCCTCTAACTCTTCTCTCATTTTGTACATGGGATCGAGGTGTCACTTCTGCAGTGACAATCATTTCAAGCCAAGGTTTACATCACTATGTTGCTAACTCTGGCACTGTAGTTCATTTGTAGCGCTCACTCTTGCACACACTCCCATCTAGTGCCAATTTTAGAGCATCCAATCCACCTACTACATGTCTTTGGAATGTGGGAGGAAACTGGAGCACCCAATGAAACCCACGTGACTGCAGGGTGGGCATGCAAACATCACACAGAAGGCACCACAGCTGAGAATCAAATCTGAGGACTTCTTGCTGTGAGGCAACAATGCTAACTTTTGCACCCACCGCAGCTACCATCTCTCTCTCTCTCTCTCTCTCTCTCTCTATATATATATATATATATATATATATATATATATATATATATGTATGTATGTGTGTGTGTGTGTATGTATATGTGTATATATATATATATATATATATATATATATATGTGTGTGTGTGTGTATCTATATCTATCTATCTATGCATTGATTGGCTGAATTATAATATATATTGTTTTACATACATGTGTTTTAACAGATCTGAAGGAGGATTGTTTATAGGAACCCAAAAGTATTTCTATGCATTTTAAGCTTTTTATTAAAGATCAGTGGATTGGTATTATGTTATGTTTTGTTCCTTTCCTTTGAAGAGTGTATCCTGGCTGTGTTGACTCTTTTTTTTTTTTATACACACGCATACACACACACGCATGCGCACACACACACGTGCACACACACGTATGTACTCTGATTACATTAATAGCCTGTGTATCTGAATGCTTTAGAATGTAAAATTCAATTCAGTGGCTGGAAATACAAAATGTGCATCTGCAAGCTAAATGTTTATGCAAGACAAGTAAGTCTAACACATATTTTAATACTATTTTTTTTTAACACATGTTCCCTGAAATATGATATGACCATATCTCTTGACAATTATAACTTCATTACTGCCAGTTAATTACTTATCTGCTGTTGGGCTTTGAGCTTAGCCCTTGAGGTGAATTAGTAAAAACAGGACTCAAATGATGTTTTTCAGATCACTGACGCAATCATAATACTGTAAGTTACTAATGAATGATAGAGTGGAATTCATAAACATATAGCACATATTCGTAAATGTTGACTTCATTGACCCGATGTGTAAGGGATTCCAAATGAATGCCAAATACATCTGTGCTTTCCTCAAAACCACCTGATGCAGTGATGTGAATTCCTTGAATATTAACGTACAGCCATAGTTTATCTAATGTCATGTGTAAACACCAACCCACTGTGCAAAAGTAGGAAAAGGGGTTGTGGATGGATGGATGGAAGTAGTCATTACTGTGTCTTCTCTTTAGGAGAAAATGAAGCCTGCTTCTCACAACTACTTACTTAAACTAGATGTAAAAAGGATAGCAGCAGAGCTGTTAGTGGCATGCCAGTGATTGTATCTCTAGGAATTTGTTCCCGAGTTATCATTATTGATAATTCTGCCTTAGTCTGGTGGGCTCAGTTTTCTTTTACACCATACTTGACCTTTTCTGCCACCTACTAGCCTCACTCAAACCACCTGTAGCCACTCTGTCTCCTCAGCTTCTGTCGTCAGGGACCACATTCTCCTCTACCCCTTCTTTGGCCAGCCTGCTATTCATTTGACAGCTGTCTCATATTTAACAACCTCTTATTATTGTATAACAAGGATATCACTTGTAAAAAAATAAAATGCAAATTTAATTTAAATTCAAAGAAAATTTCTCATTGTCTACCTATGTCACAAAATATCTTTCCTGCACAGTAAAGCACTTTGACAGTAAGGCAACTTATGGTGAGGCAGTAAAAAACCCATTACTAAAGCCTGCTAAACACGTTATTTACAACCCTCAGGCACCTACACACATACCACCATACACCTGCACTCTCTTCCCATCTCCACTGGGAGTCATCAGTGTTGCAAGCCCTGCACCTGTAAGTCCGTCAAAGCCAGCAGCAGTCAGTACCATCCTGGTTGTTACTCTTTTGTTAGATGTACATTCTAACCTACCAGGCTGGGCAAGGAGGGAGTAATAATAAGTTGCTTCTTGAGTATCAGAATCCATGTGTTGCTTACATCCCTTAGATTCCCCAGTTACTTAAATATTATTATGGCCTTCCAGCTGCCAACATTACAGTGAACAATCTTAGGTACTTCACATTGTATGAGATGCAGGGAAACATGGTGGAGCTCTCCCTGCATGTGTCTGAAGCGGACACTATTTTAAAAGGTTTTCTGCCACTTTGAAGAATTCTGATGGAAGGATAAGACAATTTATAGTAACAACTGGGCTGGTCATCTGTTGTGTTTCCAGAGGGGGACCTAGTCTGTATCAATAAGGGAAGCAAACTGATTTCACTAAGGATGATCTGTGCTCCTATGCTTATATATATATATATATATATATATATATATATATATATATATATACTAGTTCAGCAAATTCTAGTTCAGCATCTAGTTGCATCTGTCTTGTATTGCTTAGTACTAGGAATCTTCATTAAAAGCAGTTTCCTGAATCCTTCCTTACTGTTGAATGCATTCATAGCTACATAGTTGCTGAAGAATGGTTTTCAGCGTACAAATAGCAATTTCTGTGTACTTAATTCAGCACCCACAGTTCATTCAGACCTTTATTCAGCCTTCCAGAAATTGTGGTGACATACCTGTATTTGTGATCTTTGTCTCATGGCAAATTCCACATCGGTGTTAGAACCTTTCAAAGTCTTTGTCCTAAAGAAAACTGTGCAGTTCTTGTAAATTTTAGGTCCTTGTCTGCTGCTAATTATGATGTATAAGTAAATAAAAGAGGCCATAAATTAAAAATAAATAAATAAATAAATTATATATATATATATATATATATATATATATATATATATATATATAAATTCAGACTTCTTTTAGGCGTAGTAATATTGAGCTAGTAGAAAGGAAATAAAAGTTCAGACACTGAATAGATGATTAAGCTTTCGCTCTTATTCAGGTGGAAGAGCTTCATCAGAATAACCTATATTCAACAATACTTTCATTATATGTAACTAGAGTCACATGTAAGCAAAAAACCAATGAACTACTTATAACTTATTAGTACAGTAACCAATAGTACAACCAGACAATATTTAAACTGTGCCAAACATCTAAACACAATAACCATGAACATACATATGAATGACAGGGGCATGAATATTAAATAAACACTCCCTTGTGTTAGCTTATCATGCTGTTTTTAACCCTTTAGTACAAAAGACAAACAACTATTTAAGAGATTCATGGGCTTTCTTAGACGAACTATTCCACAAAAAAGAAGGGTTATCCAAATGTATTTTAGTAACTATGGATGTAGAAGGGTTATACTCTAATATACCTCACAAAGAAGGTATGCAACTTTTCAGATTATTTCTTAACAAATACACCACCTTCTCAAAAATTAAAATTAATACACTATGTATTTTAGTTGAAATGGTACTGAATAATAACTTTTTCTTCTTTAATGGACATATATACAAACAAACCAAGGGAATAGCTATGGGTTCCAAGATAGCACCTGCTTTTGCTAATATTGTCTTGAGCATATGGGAATTAGAAAAATTGAATACCTTGAAGAACTTTAATCTAGCACACATTTACAAAAGATTTATTGATGATGCTTTTTTTGCGTGGAAGGGTTACCAATCTTCTTTAGACCTTTTTATTTCTGATTTGAGAGACAGTTTAGTTTTTTTTAACTTGATTTTGTCTGGAATAAGGTCTTCTATTTCCTTTTTTAGATGCACAGATATACTTACTACCTCCTAATACAGTATGTTCCACTATATATAGTAAAGAGACCTATAAAAATAATCTGCTTGATTTTACTAGCTCCCATCCATTTTTTAAGAAAAGGAACCTTGTCAAAAGTCAATTTATTCGCATCTCTGGAATTATCAGTCAAGATTATGACTTTTAAAAGAATGCTGCTTGGTTAAAACACGTTTCTTTGAAGGAATTACCCTCCATCTCTTATTAACAATATATGTAACGAGATCTCTAATGACAGACACACTAAATATTTACCAATTTTACTACATGGTTTTACACCTAATACTTCAAAACCAAGTAACATTAACAGAACCCTTAGTTTCCCATTACCCATCTCTAGGGACATGTCACAAATTAGAAATGTCATCACGAGTAACTGGGATTTATTAACCGAATCACAATTTGTCAGCTGCTATTGGCACTGCACCTTCCTTTTCATTTAAAAGAACCAAAACCATAAGAATGAGTTTAGAAAACAGAGATTTACCTTTTCTTATTAATTCTACTTCTACTTCCAACTCTCAAAATTGGATGCATTCATATAATAAACGTGTGGTATGCCCTAACATTTTCACAGGATCTCAGTACACGTTCACACATTGTAATTATACTATTAAGATTTCAAAATATTTCTTCTGCCATTCTACAGCAGCAGTATATGCAGGTATTTGTGCATCTTGTAAAGCATTTTATGTAGGTAAAACTAAAAGAAAACTTTCAGACAGAATTAAGGAGCATCTAGGAGCCATAAGGGCAAAGACCTTAAATAATGCCCTTGCTAAACATAGCATTTTTGTACTACTTTCAGTAAATTTTACTTCATAGTATTAGAACAAGTTAACTGTTTTTTTGGAGATTGGGAATTATATTTAGAACTAAGAGAACTTAAATGGCAATTACTGCTTAATTCTGAAACATACCCTGGTCTGAATGAAAGTGTTAATATTAAATGCGCTTTAAAATGGAAGATTTAATTCTATTTTGACAGTTGTTCTATTTTGACAGCTGTTCTCTTTCTACAAAATGTGTTTGCATCCATCCATGACCTTTGACACACTTGTAAGTCACCATTTGTACAGTTATATGAATATCCATGTCTCCTACATGCATATTTAGTGCGCACACTGTATATTTGTTCAATGATAAGCTAACACAAGGAGTGCCCCCACACCACCCATAACTATATATACCAACTCTAGGATCACACTACAGTGGGGAAAAGGGCATATACCTTTTACTTACCTTACAGTACTCTACACAGTGCCAGTACTTCACTTCAGTGAAATGAGATTTGGTGAGTTTTCTGTAATTTGAGCTTTCTGTGATTTGGTGCGGATGAACTGAAATTTAGTGAAATGAACTTTCAGTAAAACAAAGTAGACCTATATATATGTATATATATATATATATATATATATATATATATATATATTTGTGTGTATATATATATATATATATATATATATATATATATATATATATATATATATATATATATGGATCTACTTTGAAAGGTTGAATCTCATATAATCGAAATCCATTTTCATGAGATGAAAATTGCAAAAGCTTAACTACCCAAATGGTAAAATTTTCCCAAAGTAAGTACTCACTTGCCCAATATACCCTTTTCTCCACTGTAGAGTGATCTGATCCCAGAGTTTGTATATATAGTTAGGGGTGGGTTAGGTGGGTTTTTCTTCAATGGGTGTTTTGTGTGAGTTTGGGCACTTTTGGTTTAGTTTTCAGTTTTGTATGATTATCTAGGAGCATTTTAACCTTTATAACCACATGATCACTGCACTTACGTTAAAGCATTCTAAGGCCTTTTACATATCCTTCATTTTTATTTCTCTGTGTTCATTATCATCTCTTAAAATGTAAGTATCATTTCCTATAATAATTGAAACCTTGATTACCAGTATAGCATTTTTGACCAGATCCAAAGAGTCTCCCACTTCCTATTTGATATCTGCTCTAGCAATTATTTTGAAGGAATGATCTTCTCCATTAGTCTTATTAATACCACTGTTTTCATTGCTTATTACATTTGAACCTCCACAGCTTGAGCCAAGTTGTCAGCTTGTCTTTTTTTCTTTTTTTTATTTTTCTTGCACTTATTTTCATCAGTCCTGCCATCTTCAGATTTGATGGTTTCCTTTTAATATGCCCATTGCCTCTTTTTTCCTACCTTCTGTGTTGTGAAAATGGTAAATTTCTGTAGACTTAATGTTTTCAGTTCATCTTAAACTCTCTTGATTTGTTTTTTGGCCTGCAGAAAATGATTTGATTTGTAAATGTACAAAAAGACAAGTTTGGGCAGTTGTGCCATACAACTAAGAAATGCAGGCTATAATACAGTAAACTCCTATCTAATGAACAATGTTGGTATGACTCTTACAGAAAATGAAAATGTTAAAAATGAAACTATGGAACCAGCTGTGAAAGTAGAGTTAACCTGGAAAGAAGTATCATGATAATGAGTGGAGAGGAAGGAAGATGTTTTTGTAGATGGAGAACATTAAAAAGAATGGCTAGTTTTAGGGACATTATGTAAAACATGTAAATGCTGCAGTGGTGCAGCGATAGCATTGTCACCTCACAGCAAGAGGTTCTCCCGTTCGATTATTGTCTGGAGCCCCTTCTGTGTGGAGTCTGCATGTCCTCCCATGTCAAGTGGCATTCAAAAGACATACGTAAATGAGCATGCCTTCGGTGAAGGTTGGGCATCGAGCTGGCACCTCAGCACCATAAAAATCTACTGCCAATCATTAGCGGACCGGAGTTCCGTTGTGGCGACCCCTAACTGGGAAAAGCCGAAAGAAGAAGAAGATGTAAAACATGTAAAAAGACTACAAAAATGCCTAAAACAAGCAGAATGAAAGATGTTACTTTAGGTAACGGCATTAGAGAAAGAAAGAAAAAATGTACTGATGGACAACCTGATATAAAAGTTAAAGGATATAGTTTGCCTTTATGGAAACAACATAGAAATGAAAACATAAGAATTGTTAAATGGTATAAATATTTAACATGAGACACAATAGGCTTATTAGATACATGTTAAATAATAAACAGAAAAAATAGTTAATGCAAGTATGGGAAGGGGAGATGGCTAATAATTTATATTCTGCAATCATGACAATGTATAAAGTAAATTATTTTGCAGTAGTGTTTAAGAAGGCTAGTGATGTTAGATTGTTATATTAAAGGACAAAGTAAGACTTCTAGTAGTGTATGCATTTACATCAAATATTAAACAACACAATTTTTGCAAGAATGTAAAAATTATTTGAATGTTTTAACACCAATATAGTGATTTTAGGAGGCCTTAAGTGTGACATTAAAGGAAAAAAAGTAAGGGAGTAATGCTGAAGTAAATAAAGAGCGTTTTCACAAGGACAAACATAAATGTATTAAAGGAAAGTGATTGACAGAAATTTACTTTTTTGTATTCTCTGAAAGATTAAAAAAAGCTGCTAATGGCTCTTGTGTGGGTTTTCTATATAGCAATGTGGGCTTTTTTTGGACAGAATCTTTTGGAAAACAAAGGATGTTAAGACATTACATGGGCACTGCTCAGAATTGCAGGTGTTAAAAGATGAAAGGCAGGTATTATATACAGAACATTTACAAATGAGAAATGGTTATAAGAACACAGTTTTATGTTTTTTTTAATGTAAAACTTTTGTGGTATAACAGTAAATATGTTTATGAACAAGAAAATTAGAAGTTGGTACTGGAGGTAGTGAGAAGGCAACGATGCAGCAAAAATTCATATTTACGTTGACTGAAACAAAATAGGTTATTAAAGCAAAAAATGTTAAAGGTTGAAAGGAAGTGATTAGTAGGCAAAGTATAATGAAAGTATGCTGATGGAGGGTAAAGAATGGGTAAGGTATAGTAGTTAATAAGAAAAAAGAAATGATTAAATCTGTAGAATCTCGTTTCCTGTAAAGCTATGCATATACAGACAGGGCATATAGGCTGCAGAGTGGGGGTTAAAACCATTTCTACTGATACAGTGGCTATACTAAACAGAGAAAATGCTACTGAGGGAGTCCAAAAAGGAAAGTGAGAGAGAGAGAGGAAAGATTGAAACTGTATCACAGAAGATGGTATTGATTGCATATTTTACAGAAAGATGAACATGGAATAACTGAAATGTTTACATAAAGCAATATGCGAGTGGGTGAATTAAGGTATACAATTACTTGAAATGTGTAGAAGTATGCTAAGAAACTTAAGTACCTGGAGATCCATGTCTGTATATAATGTGGATTATTAAATTGTCTTGATTCTTCAGTTAAGGTTTGACCATAAACAAGGTAATTGGTGCTGGAATATATGAGATGAAAGGAAAGGATAATAGAGATATTAGTTACAGTTAAGTAAGACAAAATTGCTCAAAACTAAACAAAGTTAATTGATTTAATGTGATATTAAAAGGCATATATGTCGCAGAGTATTTTAAAACAGCATGGTTTTTGGATAAAATTTTGAAAGTTGCATATTACTAAATATCTAGTTAAGCAGAGGGACTGAAGTAAAAATTTTGACACTTAAGAGATACCTAATGTGCATAATTGTTTGGTTTGATAATACCTACTGTTATAAACTACAAAGAAGTAATTGCGAGGCAATTCTAATTTACTTGAACTTAGTGAAATTGCCTGTAATGGTGTGTTATCCAGTTTTTTATTGTTATAATCGTGAAAAATAAGGTACGAGTAAGTTGCCATAGAGGATTTATGTTTTCTTCTGAGGATGGTTAAATTAGATTTAAGTAGAGAAAAAAAGTAAAGGATTTGGAAAAATAAAGAAAGCTGGTAGCACATATTTTCTAGGCATGATACTGAGTGTTGGGCATTAAATTTTGAGTTGGAGTATACTAAATCAATGGAAAGATTTAATATAAGATATAAAGGATTTAATTATTACGTGGAAATCATTTGACTTTGAAGAAAAAAGTTTACTTAATCTGTAATAATATGAAAGCTGGGCTGTTTAGGTAAAATATTTGTTTTGGGGAATGCTTGAAAATGATTTACTGGTTGTTTTTTGATGCACTTTGGGGTTGTAGGTAAAATACCTTAAAATATGTAAAGTATGCAACACAAAACGGAGGGGACTGAGGTTTAATAAATCCATTTGGGGTGGCATTACATTTATTTTGGATATTGAATATTGTACAAAAAAGGAAACATTTGTGACTGAAATGTGTAAAATATTAACACATTTTTAAACTCTGACACGTCATAAGAGAGGTGGTAACACTAGAGGACAATCAGTTGAATATATGAATAAAATAAGAGTGGAAAGGTTGCACAATAGAAGTGACAAAATGGGAAAAAGCGGTGGGAAAACATTATGAATAAATGAAAATGTTACAGAACTGACCACTGGAAGGGAATTGACAGTGAAATTAAAGAAGCTTTTATGTGTAGGAAAAAAATCTTTGGATTCTTTAAAGAATGTCAAGACTTGGTGGAGATTTATAATGAACTTCCAGTAAATTCAGATATGAAGTACTATGTCGAGCATGTGTTTGAGTATGAAAGAAGGAAAAGTGTTCTATGCAGACATGGGAGATAATATTGTAAAATGAATAGGCAAATGATTTTATAAGTTTTTATAAAGAGGTTGAAAATAATTAGTGGATATAATGGATAAATATGTGCATGTAATTTGGTTTGCTGCATGTGATAACGTTTTGTGTAATACAAAATAGTAGAAGTGTGAAATAAGAAATACAGAAAAGTGGTTATGGATGAAAGGGTGGAGAGGATAAGTAATATACGGTATTATGAACTTTGTGTTTGATAACTGCATTTTTTTACAGATATAAAAAGGCAGAATAACTGTTGAAAATTAGCATTTTTAAGCTCTGTATGATAACTAAATAACCCCTATTGCTTTCTCAGTAAGTGGCATGGGGTTGTTTTTATGTCCATCTAAGCTAACACCAACTCAGGCAGAAAGGACCTCAGTTTAAAGTCTCGTCCAAAGCATGGTGCACTCAGGAGTCTAGCACCCACATAGTCGTGCACTGCAGCATTAGTACTGGAGAAATTAATCCAAGTACCTGGTATGGGAATAGAACTCACAGCCCACTCTTCTTCACAGCACTAAAGCAAGTGTGCTAGTGACAATGCAGTTCTTGGTTAAGTATGTTACCTTATATAGGCATTTGTTAGGTTCATATATTACACTTGTCTTATCTCTTTGTAATGTATTTTATGTCTCCAATCATGACTGAAAAGTGTTTAGAATCACTCACGTATGCCATTATCAAAAATAAATTTATAATTAAACTTGCAATTCCAGGGTTTCGTATGGAATGATCAAGACTGCTGTGCTTTGATATTTTTCCTTTCTTGAGATGAACTAGTTTTGAAGTAGATGAAAGTAGCAGGATTGTGGAGACGCATCATCCGAAACTGAAGTGCAGATGCTTAATTTTTCTTATGAATTTAACACATGATTTCCTTTTATCAGCTGGGCTCTATTGTGATCAGAGGAAGCAAAAACTGTACTAGTATAGTGATAAATCTGGTAATCTAGACTTTAGTTGACTCAAGTATATTAACAGATGACTGGAACCGTGAAACGTATAAACATATAAAACTTTAATTTAAAATTTAAAACTCTGTCAAAATGGATACATGTTTTTATCCTTTTGATGGAGTTCTAAATTTTTACATTAAAGATTTATATGTTTATACATTTTGGGGTTCTGGTCAGCTATTAATATACTTGAGAATACATTGTGATCACACAGATGTGTGTTGATCAGAGAAGAGTCTAACTTTAATCCTGTTGTGAAATTATGATTATGAAATACATGGTTCTGTTTTGAAAAAAAATGATACTGTCATTATGCATCTGTCATTTTAAACAATGCCCCTAGAAGAGTTTATTTTATAGTCCACTTTTAAATGGCATGCCTACCTCTGTATCACTTTGTATTTCACCAATCTGATCTATCATTGAATGAATTTCTATAGCCTTCAATCATGTCATGTGAAGCATCTTAAAAATGTGTAGTAATTTCTTAGTAAAAAAAAGTAGGGCTGGAAAACTTGAACTGTTCAGTAAGTCTTCAGGAATTGTCATATTATGTGTCTTGTATCTTAGAAATAAACGTTGCTATCATATTCTGTTTCTTATATCTTATTTAGAAATTACCTTTGCCTTTTTGTGTAAGGCAATGTGTAATATTGTTCTGTTCTGCTGAAAATTTGGTTTGAGCAAAATGAATGCTGAAAATAAATTACACACACCATCAAACATGTTGATTTTGGAGGAAAACTGCATGTGTGCATGCCTGCGCGTGCATGCATGATTGTGTATGTGTATCTGTCTACATATATAATAGATTACCTTTCAAATCCCAAAGCCCATAACACTAACGTTCCTAATGCTGAGACGGCAATACTGAAGACTGACAATCATGAATGACTGATGTTTCCCAGGGCAAGTAAATACTTGTCCAATACCAAACATAAACACACTGGGCTATATAGCAACCATCTAGGTGGGGTGCTAGGCCCCCCCCAACTGTATATACTAACTCGCACTACAGCGAGGAAAAGATCACATTTCCACATGCAGGGAAAGTGTTTACTTGCCCTGGGAAACATGGGCTATTTGTGATTGTCAGTAGTCTGTATTTTTTGTCTCAACATTCTGACCCTCTGTGTTATGGGTTTCAGGATTTGAAAGGTAATATCTCTCTCGCTCTCTCTCTCTCTACATATATATATATATATATATATATATATATATATATATATATATATAAAGAGAGAGACACTGACAGACACACATATGGATTTAATGCTGAAGTTCAAAGATGAGACTGAGTCACAGTGAACAATTTCACCTATGATCACTAATGAAAAAGAATATCTAAGCAAAATTATTGCAATGTAAACCATAGGGTTACATTTACAAGCAAAAAATCAACTCCCCATTAAAACACTAACTTGAGCAAGTAATTAAAACGTCATATAACCCATGTATAAAAGTAAGCAACTAACCTTACTATAAACTAAATACACTTCAGAACTAACATCAAAAATACCTAACTTCCTACCTCATTAAAATGCTGCCAATAACAAAAGTAAACCTTAACTGATGCATAAACTTAACTGCACATGGCATCTCCCCTAACTCCATTTCTTACATTCAGTAAACTACAACTTAAAATGAGCACTTGCATACCACCTCTCCATTTAACTTGTAAACAGTCATTTTTGCATGAGGGCTCCACCCAAGCACACACTGATAATAAATATATTCACTCCTCCATTGCAGAATCGCTAACAAAGGAAAAACAGGAAATGATGATGATGTCAGTATTTCCTATTTGTCTAGAGCACAATTTGATCTGCTTCACCAGTGACCATTTTCCCACAAAAAAACTGCTGTCAATTAAATAAACCAAAGTGGCATTATC